>NC_089206.1:20177114-20182114 GCF_963930695.1 Labrus bergylta
TTTCTCTCCGGCTCTCTTCAGGTTGTCACTTTACAATAATTTTTTATTTTCTTTAAAGATTTGTTTTGGGCATTTAATGGAGAGACGGGACAGTGGATAGAGATGGAAATCAGAGAGAGAGAGAGTGGGGATTGACATACGGGAAAGGAGCCACAGGCCGGATTTGAACTTGGGCCGCCCGCGTTGAGGACTATAGCCTCCATACATGGGGCGCGTGCACTAACCACTGCGCCACCAGCGCCCCCACTTTAGTAATTATTGTCTCTTTCCTGAGTAAGGTGCTTAGAGAGAAATGCTTCCATCAATCACGCCGACTCCTGCACACTTTCTAACTTACAAAAACACTTTTCAGTCAGAAAACGTTTGCATTAGAAATATTTACTGCAGCAGCAGAACATAGTTTGTGTTTGGCGTCCAGGCTCCGACCACCATGGGATGGGGGAGGGGCGGAGCAGAGTGCAGTACCGCTGCAGGTCAGAGGTGTCAGTGAAGGAGCAGAGAGAGAATAGCCTCCTGTCCACCAGGCGGTCTGCTCTGGTTCACTACGGTTTGGTAGGTAAACCCTGATCATGATTCCCATCATAGCAGGCATCTTTTAGGGTCGGCTCGGTACAGCATCCCAACAGAAGGGTAGAGGGTCGCTTATTTTGGTACCACTCCCAACTTTTGGCAGTGGGAACGCCAATAAATGCGTACTGAGGAACTGAACCGGACCGCTTGGTGGAAAAGGGGCTTTAGAAGGACGTGCTGAAATCAGAGCAGCTCCTGAACAAGCTCGCCTGCGTCACCTTTTTTATTGGCAACATTTTGATTTCGAATTGTAATTTTTGCAAGTTAGAAAAAGAGCGGGAGTTTTCTTGCAGATTTTGACAGCTAAGTGAGCAAAGCTGTCCTCTTTAAAGTATCTTTGGAAGTTCATCTTTATGACAGCGTTCAGATCAGAGCTCCAGGAGAACTCACTGACTGTGACTTCACACTGAGATGATTTCAGTGTTTGTTTGTGATCATCCGTTCATGAAGATACTCTGAGTATTCATCCCTTCACTGCTGAGATTACATTTACCCGACTGTGGATCCATTCTCACACCGCCCATCAGAACATTAAGAGATGAAGTATATTGATCCTAAGATGGACCATGTGAAACAATACAAATCTTCTCAGCAGGGGGGGTCTGTGCTCTGATATCAGTGTGGTCTCTGTGGTGATCAGCTGGATGAAGCGTTCATTGTGAAGTCGTGTTAAACCATGAGCAGTGTTTTTAAAGAGCCCTTTAAAGTGTTGTGAATATTTCCTGTCGCAGCAGAAACAATCAAACTGCATTTTAATATCTTTATGGGCCGCTGTGCATCGTTAACACTCGTTAAAAGTCCGTTCTGAACATTGCTGACTAACAAGATAGCGGTGTGTACGAGCCTGTGTGTGTGTGTGTGTGTTGTGCACACTCAGACCAAACCCTCTCATTAAAGTGGAGCACTTTAGGCAGAGACAGGCACTTAAGCAGAGAGTGTGGCTCTCTAACAGCAGCGTGTTGTTGGTGCTGTTTTGAGTCTTAATGTCCGTCCTCACACCGATCAGTGTGACCATCAATCAATTCAAGCATCCGAGCAAACGGCCTGTCTACTTAGCATTAGCCTGAATAAAACACACACACCGGTGCAGCTGCAGACACACACACACACCGGTGCAGCTGCAGACACACACACACACACACACACACACACACACACACACACACACACACACACACACACACACACACACACACACACACACACACACACACACACACACACACACACACAGCACTTATCCTGTCTATAAGATACATTATACATGATTGGAACAGAACAGTTTGCTGTTTAGGAGGGAAACAGGAATTATTATGTTTGGCACAAATCAGAAGAACAGCAGAGATGAACAGAAAGAGAGAGAGAGAGAGAGAGAGAGAGAGAGAGAGAGAGAGAGAGAGAGAGAGAGAGAGAGAGTCAAATCACATCTTTACTTAAACCGTGCTAACGCAGACGTCTCTTCAGTTTGTGTGTGTGCGGGACATGAGACTTCCTGTGTGTTCAGTCAGTCCTAATATTCTGAAAACATCACACCATCATACTCAGAGTCCTGCTCTGTGGTTTACATCCTGATGTCTCTTCTGTCTGCATGTGCATACCTGTTGGGTCGTTATGTGTGTATCTGTGTTTGAATGAAAGAGTTCTGATCAGGGTTAGCTGTGTTGGTCCGGTGTGACGGTACCTGGGTCTGGATGCGGTTCAGGCCTCTGAACCAGAGGATCTGTCCGCGGCGCAGCTCTCTCTCAGCGCAGTCGATCTCCTCCTCGTCCTCAGCGAGCTCCTCCCCTTCCTCATCGCTGGGCTCCAGGCCAAGCCCCGCCTCCTTCAGGCACGGCAGCCGCTCCGTCGGCACCGTGGCGATCACCTAGAAGCAACGTCACAACACCAGATTTTTTAAACTTGGTTATGTTTCTAGTCAAACTCAAACAATATGGATGCCTGCAGACATCAGAGAAACATGTTTGGTGAATTCTTGTGTTAAATTAATAAAAATCACAAAATCCTGCACACTGTCTTTATTGCACAAAAACATTGGCGACATTTATTTATAGAGATGTTGTCAACTTATTTGTGCAATTTAAACACTGCTCTCTCTCTTTCTCGACCGGTAGCTTTTAATTACAAATTGTTGTATTAAAACACGTCGTTACTAAAAGCATTAAAGGGGACATATTCTGAAAAATCCACTTCTTCAGTGTTTTTGAACATATATTTGGGTAACCTGAGTGTCTACTGACCCACAACATGTGAAATAAACCCATCCAGTCCTTTGTGGTCTGCATAAGTCTTATAGCAGAGAGAAAAATGCTCCGTTTCAAATGTCCTCTCCTTGTGATGTCACAGTGGGATTCTGATAAAAAAAATCCCCTCCCCTCCCCTGGTATCTCCACCCATGGACTCCACCCCCAGCCTAGAACAAAACTTTTACTCAGGTCCACCAATTTTATTCTCGCAACAGAGGAGTGATGTCTACGGGGAAAACTCAGGGGGGGCTCGTTGCATTTAAAGAGACACACACACCAAAACAGAGCGTTCGGAGAGAGCTGGTTTATACAGGGTCACAAACCTCCTCTGGTGCTTGATTCATGTTATATTTTGACCAAAGCACAGCACAGATGTTTCATTTAGACCACAAGGGACTGTTTGAAAAGCTGGAAGAGGGGGATGATATGTCCTCTTTAAAACATCTAAAAGTCTGACAGCCCCTCAATCTCAGCCAACGAGAACACGTCTTTATTACAAGCAGCTGTCGTGTTTCTCTCCCTCTCTCTCTCCAGGTGCTGCCCCTCAGTGTAGACAGACACACCTGTGTCACAAGCAGCGGGAGAGAGAGGAGGCACCCAGGTGGGCTGCGTGTGTCTCCACTTCTCCTGTGGCTGTTTCTTTAGTAATTATATTTTGGACTTGATCAAAGATGGCTCCTCTTTTGTTTTGTGTTTTTTGAAAGAAGCTCGTTTCTGTTGTTCATTTTAGAATATAAGCTAAGTGGATGATCTACCCTGTGCCCATCCTCCTCACGCTGCGAGAGGTGGTTTAGAAACTTTAGTTGTGTCCATGTAGAGAAAACTAGATGAAGTGTGAGCAGTTACATTTAAACTCATTTGCTTTGTAGCAGCCATTTTGTTTTCACAGAGACTTTAAGGTCATAGACACAACAAAGTTGGACAAACTTCTTCCCAAATCCTGAACTGACAGCATGAGTGGAGCGGGCTGAATGCAGGGTAAACCTCCACCTGCTCCGTGTGTGACTCAGCAGCAGGCTGAGAGCTGCTTACCTGTCCCCAGAGCAGCTCTCCAACTCCCACAAACAGACACCAGAGCCACTGCTCCACGTTGAGAGGGGCACAGCTGAAGGGCTTCCCTCCCCACTGCACGATCACGATCTGCAGCACAGACACAGGCAGGAGTTTAAAACATTTAAAACAGAGCACAGCGCTGCTCCATAATGGACCAGCTGCACCAACCACAGGCTGCGCTGTAAATAAACAACAACAACAACAGAGAGATGTGGCAGCAGTCAACATCTCTGCCTCCCTGCTGGATTAAAAGTCACTCTGCAGATATGTTGAGCATGAGAAGTTAGTAATTCATGACATGTACAGATGAACTAATCCCTAGAGTTATGAAACACATTCACTGTACTTTGCCTCTTTGTCTCTGCACACCTGAGCTCATGGAGACGTGTGTGTGTGTGTGTGTGTGTGTGCAGACACTCTGCAGGGGAACATCCAGTTCTCTGGACCTTTTGAGTTTGAAGCTGCTCGGAGCCAAACTTTAAATTGAAATGTGAGTGTGGCATCTTGTCGGGATCATTCTCAGAGTTGTGTCCACATAAATGTTCAGCTGTTCTAAACTGTGCTGATTGAGTTAAGTTGATTATTTATTGATACTTGTTTGCAGTTTGTTTCACTGCAGAGACAACAGGGTCACTCACACCTACAAGTTTACATTTATTAAATAAGTCACATCTCTGATCCGTCCAGGACTGAGGGGGAGAAAATGAATATTTACTCAATATGACACATGAAGACTTTTCAGAGAGGTCAACTCAATCAATCCTCTCCATCTTTATCCCCTCAACTCTGAGCATCGTGTCTTTAATGTCGGACCACAGAAACACGTTCTGTCGATGTTCTCGCCTCGGTGGATGTAGTGACTGCATTTTAAACAGCAACATGATCACTTACAAGGCTTATCAGAGCGCCAGTATCATCCTGACACCAGACTGCAGCGTCAGAAGTCTCCGAGGGAGTACGACACAGAGTATCACGTACAGTAATATCATCCTTCTTCTTCTCTTATCTCTGTTTTCACCTCTCTCAGCTGACTGCAGCCATCAGCTCCCCTCCTCTCCTCTCCTCTCGCCTCCCCTCCCCTCCCCCACTCTCCTCTCCTCCTCTCCTCTCCCCTCCTCTCCTCTCCTCCTTTCT
>NC_089206.1:20184614-20244614 GCF_963930695.1 Labrus bergylta
TTGATGTTATCACCGGTCACCATCCGCACCGTGATGCCCGCACGCTGACACTTACGGATGGCGTCTGGAACCTTCAGTGGGGACAACACGACGTCAGTCACCTTCAGGTAACGATCAAACATGACGGACGCCATGAGCAGTCCTTTACCTCAGGGCGCACGGGGTCCTCGATCCCCACCACGGTGATGCACGTCAGCTCCGTCACTATCTCCGCCTCGCTCTCCCAGTCCGGCTCCGGATTGGCCGGCAGGTCACGGAACGCGATGCAGATGGTCCTCAGGCCTTCGCACGCCATCGGCTCTATCACCTGTCAATCAAATCAAATCGTTCACAGCTGTTCGTCAGGAAGACGTCCATGAACAGGAAACAACCTAACAATATGATCACCTGTTCCCACGGCAACAGAATGCTATGATCACCTGTTCCCACGGCAACAAAACCAGACGTAACCAACCCCTCATTTTTGTTTTTAATGACAAAGGATGGCATCTCCTGCACGCTGTCCGCACGCCGCTAAGACGTCGTCATGGTTACAGTTCAGACGTTGAACAGCAGTTTGGTCTGCACGTTGTGGACCGATGATCTTGGGGCGGCAGTAGCTCAGTCTGTAGGGACTTGGGTTGGGAAGCGGTTGAAGTCCCGGTGCGGGACCAAATCTGGAAGTTGGTCTGGTAGCTGGAGAGGTGCCAGATCACTGCCGAGCTGCCCTTGAGCAAAACACTGATTCCCCCCCCCTCCCCACCATCAGCCCAGGAGTGCCTGCTGTGGGCAGCTCCCTCACTCTGACATCTCTCCACTAGTGCATGTCCATAGCATCCTGTTTGTGCATGTGTGTGTATTTCAGCCTATGAGTGTGTTGAATGACTTACAGAGTGTAAAAACAGAATTTAATAAAGTAAATCTTAATCTTAAAACAGAAGCAGTTTCTTTAAAGAGGTCATATTATGCCCTTTTTGGGGTTCATATATTTCATCTATGTACCTACTAAAGTATGTTCACAATAGCTAAAGTTCTAAGTGTAAGTGTCTGTTTTCATGTACTGCCGCTCCATACACCAGCTCGCTTCTGACTCTCTCTCTAAGGCTCTGAAGTGCCCACGTTCAGAGTCCCCACGTGTGCCAAGTCTGATCTGATTGGTCGGCCTGTCGGCTCTGCCGTAATTGGTCAGTCGCTCAGCACTGTTCTCGGAAATGTCCCGCCCCTTTTACCATATTGGGAATGCAGCCACTTTGGCTCCTTGGGGAGCAAAAACATTAGCACCTTAGCACTACTGTGCTACCGCAGGCTACGGCATATCGTGGGCGTGCTACAGAAGTTAACGAGCATACAACATGAGCTGCTGGGCTTGCCACAACGAGCCAATGGGCTTAGATCAGTGATATCACACTGACAATGACGTCGGACTGACAAATTTTTATCGAGGGGGGCTAGAACCGAGCATTACATGCGGCTAATGCTGCAGCTAACAGGAGGAGGTAGGAGAAGCTGCGTTTCCGCGGACTTTTTTTTTTTGCACATAGATGTGCCTAAACATGCACAGGACACTTGGAAAACACACTAAAGGGCATATAAAACCAGAAAAAGCATAATATGACCCCTTTAAAGCGAATCGATCATTAAAATGAATCCTTGAGGAATCAGAAAATGACCAAAGCATCCCAGCCGGGCACACAGTCCCAACTTCCTGTCAATGACCTTGTGAGTACCTTTGTGGGAATGTTTCTGACACAGCTGAGGGGGGGGAGTCCCCCCGGCCCGCCGCAGCCGGCAGAGGGAGAGACAGCGTGACGGAGAGACGAGGTGACATGAAGACGCCAAAATGCAAACTGAACAAGTGAGCTGGAATAAAGTTGTGTAAGGAGGAGAGTTATTTTTCTCTGGGCACAAGCTGTGTTCATCATGAGCCAGATTTAGGTCAGCCAGCCCGTCAGTCAGGGAGCGCTGCGCGCGACCTCGACTGTACGAGCGAGGACACGCACGAGGAGCGAGCAGAGAGACGCACGAGGAGCGAGCAGAACGCTTCGTTTAGGAGAATCAGACATGACACTACAGCTGCATTGAGCTGCATGTCCTCCACTCTCTCATATGTGGACTTAAAGGTTTCTATCAGGTACTCTTCTTCACATTTCTTCTGCAGAGCATCAGGGAGCCGCTCATATTTTATCCGGCTGCGTTCACCCGACAGATATTATGATGTGTTCCTCCTCGGCTCTGTCTCCTTCAGGCTGTTTGGAGCTTCTTGTTAAGAATTCCTCCAAACAGACATCTCGCCTCCAAACTTCTCAGATGGTTTCATTAAATTTTAGTTGGAGGCTGAAATCATTTCAAGCCTGCTGCACAGAACCTTGATGTTCTGTTTGACGGCGCTTCATGCTTGTCCAGTCGTGTTGTGATCCTCTCGGAAACAGAATTCTTTTTTTTACATTTGAAGAGAAGCTGCGAGTGTTTTTATCTCCTCGTCCTCTTCTCTCGGCTCAATCAAAAACTTTAAAATCTCTACAAACGCCGGAGGTTTAAAACTCTGCTACGATGCTAGTAAACATGAAACCTGTTTTAACAACACGGCAACAAGAACAGAACATGGTCTTCTTTTCTTGTTTTTGATTCTGGAAAGTTTCAGTAATCTCCTTTGCAGCAACACAGAGACATGACTCTCTCTCTCTCGCTTTAAGACCTGAACATGGACCAACCCCTCAGTTTGCTGTTTGTTCAGGATTTTTCTTAAAGAAGAATTTTATCATCTTCTGGATTTCTTTTTTGGGGTCTTTAAATGATATCTGAGACCTTTGGATACCTCGTGATCCTTACAGCTGCTTGAGCTGAAACGGAGCGAGGCCCAGTGCAGAGTAACCACCGATTGGAGGTCAGGCTACATGCTGCTGTTGAACGCAGTATATATGCGGATTCTAAAACACCAAGAGAGTTTCTACGACACACAGCGTGCAGTTTGGACCAGGCTCGATTGCGTCCCCTGTCAGGGCTCTAGATCAGAGGAATGGCGTCCATCGCCTCATTGAACTCTCTGCACCACAGGGGTTATGTTGCACACCCCGTGTACAGAGGCTATAGTAATCATCTCAGCGAGAGTGGGTTTGAATCCCCCCCCACCTGCACCCTCCTCCTCTCACTTCTACAATTCACTTAGCAGATGCTTTTATCCAAAGTGACGTACATCAGAGAGTAAGTACAACACAAGCAAGGATCTAGAAAAAAGGGAACAATGTCAGTAAGAGCATTGACACACAGGTGCTGACAGGAAGTGACCAGAGGCAAAGCACAACATTGAGGGCAGTTCTTGAGAGCTCTAATCAGTATAGAAACCATCTTATAAGTCGTCATTATCAAACAAAAACCATCGTCATCATCAATAATATGGAGACCATCATCATTAAGTTAGTAGGTATTCATGAAAGAGCTGGGTCTTTAGCTTTTTCTTAAAGGTGCAGAGGGACTTTCAGTCACTTCAAACCGTTCTACAGGTGAGCTCTCACCTGTTTAACCATCTCGTCTCTGTCACGAGGGCGGAAGCTGCGCGGCTCTCCGTTGGTGTCCAGGATGTAGGAACACCTGAGAAGAGAAACAGAAATGAGACCTGGTCTTTAGAATGACTCAAACTCTGCATGTTGACTGAACGGGGGCCTCATCAGGGACTTTACAGGACCAGTAAGATGTTTGTCATCTTGTAACGTAAGTGAAGGAAGGCTTATCCTCCAGATGTGGAGTTTAGAAACATTCTCTGCTTAAGCTGCACCGTGTTTAACTCTGCAGAATAAAACCTCATCTCCCCCCACTCACTTCTTCAGCAGGATCTCGGAGGCTCCTTTGCTGTAGAGACGGAACGATCCGTCGGGCAGCTTGATCACCGTGCTCATGGATTTACGCACAGAGTTAAACGTGTACACCTGAGGGAGAGAGAGGAGAGAGAGAGAGAGAGAGAGAGAGAGAGAGAGAGAGTGAGGAGAGAGAGAGAGTGAGAGAGAGAGGGGGGGAGAGAGAGAGTGAGAGAGAGGGTTTCAGTGGTTTTATTTGTTTTTAAGAACTTTCAGTTTCAGTTTTCATAAGTCTAATGTTTTTATTTGTACATGTTAAGCTCTTTAAACTTTAGACTATTAAAAATGTGTTTCAAAATAAAGCTCCCATGTCTCCCTCTACGGCCGTGTCTGCACATGAAATGACCCAACATGGGGTCTTGACCCAGAGGTTGAGAATCCATCAAAACGTGGACAGGTGTCCTTTCTGCAAACACAGATTCAGCTCACCTTGTACAGTCTCTCCTCTGGGATCTGCTCCCTGACGGGGCTGTAGTCATGCTGCAGGTCTAAAATAAACCCCAGCAGACCGCACTCCGTCTTGTTGCCCACCTGCTTGGCCAGACCCCCCTCCACATCGGGCGGCTGACGGAGAGGAAGACGAGGTCAGTGGTGGAGTCAGGGAGGAACAGACAAATGACAGGATTAAATCATTTTCATCAACACTGAAATGTTCACAGAATAAATCCTCTCTGTGTGTGTGTGTGTGTGTGTGTGTGTGTGTGTGTGTGTGTGTGTGTGTGTGTGTGTGTTGTGTGTGTGTGTGTGTGTGTGTGTGTGTGTGTGTGTGTGTGTGTGTGTGTGTGTGTGTCTGTGTCTGTGTGTGTCTGTGTCTGTGTGTGTAGTGTGCATGACTCACCAGGATCTTGGAGGTGTAGGCGCTGTTGATAGCGATAGCGTTGACTAACAGATCCAGAGTGCGGGGGTTGACCTGTCCAGGGTCCGGGACCACACGGTGGTGCACGTCACCTGGATGACAACAACCTGACTTTAATACACATCAGTTATAATCCTTTTACATTTCACCTACATGCTATGTAAGCATGTCCTCTGTTATCAATCAGATACAGAATGAGCTGAGGCAGGTTTTAAACCTCCTGACAAACTATTACACCACGCCCACCTTTCAATCAGGTCAGCTACACGCCTTATTGTGAATAACTCTTATCCTTCATCAAATCAAAACTGATGAGTCATCAAAACATTCACCCCCCCCCCCCCCGTACAGTGTGTGTCCATCAAGACATGAGCTAATCAGACCTACTTGTTTTTTTGAACCAGGCTGTAAACATGTTAATCTCTGCTGTAAAAACAGGCTTTTTAGAATGGGTGTGTATGTGACTTCCTGTGCTTCTGCAGCCAGCCTCTAGTGGACACTCCAGGAACTGCAGGATTTTACACTTCAGCAACGCCTTCATGTTTAAAACCAGATGTTGCTGCTTGATTCAAATGTACATCAATCCCCAGTAAAATTTAGAAAGTATTTTTTCCAGTCTTGTAAACAGACCAATCAGTTGATCATTTATGAAATTTAAACAGATTAAATTTAAAATTCTTCTAACAATCTACAAAGAATGAGAAAGAAAACAACGATAATACGAATGTGTACAAAAAACAAAATCATGAAGGCAGATTATTTTCATCAAACAAGATATGAGCTATCCTGACTTTCTTACAGAAGCCCAAACAGGAAATGAAGTCGTTATGACAGAAAGAACTGTGTTATATAAGTTTACGGTTATCGCAGGACAACAAAGTAAAATTCAATGCGTGGATGTTTTGTCCACTCCGGGCTCCTGTACTTTCTCAGCTGTGATGTCACATTAAGGTTGGATTGATGGCGGCCCTCTCTGTCATTATCTGACTACTGATTGAAAGTTTTCTTTCAACTCACCGAGGAAGGACTGCACCACCGTCATGCGGTGGTGGTGAGCGTGCCCGTCTTGTCGGAGCAGATGGCCGTGGCGTTTCCCATCGTCTCACACGCGTCCAGGTGGCGTACGAGGTTGTTGTCCTTCATCATTTTCTACATGAGAGAGAGAGAGAGAGTGATGGAGAGCAGACGGGACGTGATAAATTAAAGACATTCAGTTTCTATAAAATCTGCTGCAGAGTCATTAAAGATGGAGTCAGCAGATTTTGGTTTTTGACTTGGTTTCTGAGTTGTACCTTGACAGAGTAAGCGAGAGAGATGGTGACGGCGAGCGGTAGACCCTCGGGTACGGCCACGACCAGCACAGTGACGCCGATGATGAAGAACTTGACAAATACTGAAACGTAGACCGGAGTGCACTCGGGCTGCCACGAGCGACCTGCAATGCACGCCACACAGACTTTAACATCAGCCACACTCTCAAGTGTGTGTGTGTGTGTGTGTGTGTGTGTGTGTGTGTGTGTGTGTGTGTGTGTGTGTGTGTGTTGTTGTTTATCTGTTTAAACACAAACCTTCCAACCACGAACGTGTTGATGACGAAGTACAGCACCAGGATGATGACGGTGATGGCCGACATCACCAAACCTGAGGAGAGAATCAGAGAAGACACAGCTGATCGCTCTGTTTCACTTCACATCTCATGATGCGTTCGTGTGGTGCACAAAGCGACGCCGCCACGTTCAGGAGTGATGGCGGTTTACCTGCTTTGCCGATCTGAACGGCGAGCTTGGTGAGTTTGCCCTGCAGCACGCTCTTCTCTTTCTTCGGGATGTTGGTCTTCTTCTTCTCTCGGTCCTCCACCTCGCCTCCCTCTGGCGCTCTTCAGAGCTGCATCTCCATGGCAACACCCCCATCCTGCTTCTTGGCTGAAACACACAGAAAGAAAAAAAAACAGATCAACATGAAGACAGAGTTGAGCTCTGAAGCTGCAGAGGTAACACAGACACACACACACACACACACACACACACACACACACACACACACACACACACACACACACACACACACACACACACACACACACACACACACACACACACACACACACACACAAGTGAGTCAAACAAAAAGCCCCAATTAAACAGAAATACAAGACAATAAAATAATAAACATTTACCCTCCCAGCTCCCTCGGGTAGTTGTCCATTAGCGACTGTAGCTGTGTGTTTTTGAAGGTTTGTTATGGTTTTCTGTTTTGAATAGGAGCCCCTCAGCCTGAACAGATCATGTCTGATTGAAGATGTTTCTTTTAGACTATTAGAAATGTCTCTCATCCTGATTTCAACCTCAGCCTTGAATCAGCACCTGAGGACCATCGACAGCGCTGACCGGTCTGCGTATTAGCAGCCTGCTGATTGCACATTAAGCTAAAGCTTGGAGCCCAACATGACAGCATCCAAACACTGCAGCCAACCAGGGTTTGGGCCTCGATGGATCCACCAGGTCATAGAGAGCCACGTACACAGGCTCACATGTGCACCTGCTTAGACTCAACATCAGCTGACTTTTGTTCTTAAGAATAAAGTTTCTATCATAAGTGTTTTGAACTTCTCTTGATTACTTCAGTTACTCCTCTGTTTTCTGAGAAGTACCAGTCGCTGTCCATGGTGCTGAAATAGACACGATGAAATGCTGATGTGAAACCTCTTTCTTGGTGCACAACATTCAAACAATAGAGAGGTGGGTGGTGGGGGTGTGTGTGTGTGTGTTGGTGTGTGTGTGTGTGTGTGTGTGTGTGTGTGTGTGTGTGTGTGGGGGGGGGTGTGAGCTGACTCAAAGGGCTCAAACCTCCCTACACGCTCACACATGGTTTGCATGCTCGCGTGGGGGCGCCGCCACTGTGGCAGTCTGACTTACTGAACAGGTGTAACACCTTTTTTTTGCACCAGGCTGTAAACGTGTTTATCTCTGCAGTAAACATGGACATTTTAATTTGGGTGTTAATGGGACCTCGGGTCGTTTGGAGCCAGCCTCAAGTGGACACTGGAGGAACTGCAGTTTGTTGCTTTTCTGCATTAGCTTCACCTTCAACCATGGATGCAAACAAAAGTTTATTCACACGTTAATGAGTTTTTACCTTTGTTCTGATTGTTCTCCACAGCTCCATCAGGCTGTTTACCTGAGAGACAGAGAGGGGGAGGGGGGGGGGGGGGGGTAGTTAGAGGTTAAATGATCAAGAAGTGGTTAAAACAAGACGTTCACATGTGTCTTTAACAGTTTGTTATCTGACAACAGCCAAAGACAAACGTCCAGAAACAGAGTGAAGGGGAGAGAGAGAGGTGGACACATGTTCATACACTGGGTCCATCAGAGGTCACGGCACCATGGACTGGGGTCCAGTCATTGGCTGAGGGAAGGAGTGGGGCGGGGCACACAACTGAATGCTCACATACCATTGGTCACTGTGCTGAAACTGGCTTCAGTGGACGTGGGCAACTGAGTACTGTCCTCTGTTTGGGGGTGTGTGAGGAGGGGGGCGAAACAAAAGAGAGCAACAAGCAAAGAATAAAAAAGTGTTCTTATAGAAATAAAAAAAATGAACTGAATGAACTCAGATCAAAGAGCCAGAAGCAGACCGCCTCACAGCAGAGCCACATCGCAGGAGACGAGAAACTAACAAGTTCTGGCATTTGTAGAAGTGGTGTGAATAATGTATGAGCTCCAGTAAATGACTGTCTGAATGATCGGGCCAACGGAGGCTGCTGCACCCACTGCAACACACACACACACGCACACACACACACACACACACACTTCTGTTTGGTTCTGTCTGTTTTAAGGATTGTCAACATTTAACACACCAAGACTTCAGGAGTGTCACCATACCTGAATTTTAAACCTTGATCTGGTACTCGTGGAAATCAAATGATATCGATACCACAGCAAAGACAGAATTTCTTGCTGTCAGTTATTTAAAGCTGCAGACACACTCCTGCACACTGCCTACGCTGCACACACACACACACAGATGTTTTTTTTTGTAATTGAGACAGTGTTCAGGAGTTCGTCTGCAGTTTCTGATGGATTCTCTCCAATCAGGGGCATGTCCAGACTTTTTCAACTGGGGGGGGCCCAACATGTGGGCGTTGATACGACAACACTTTTGGATACCAAGAGAAAATAAAACACAATCTTTGTTATTTTGATGATCGATAGTTTCAACAAGTACCGTCACTTTAAGAAATAGTATAACTTCTTCATTAGCTAGCGGCGAGGAGACGAGTGAAACCCAAAACGTTGTCTTTGTTTTTGTGCAGTTGAGACAGCGAGCGGGAGTTTGTCTGCAGGTTTTGATCATTAAAAAGAAGAAATCAGACACCTAGGACTTCCATCTTTGTTGCCGTGGAATCAAGACCGGTTTGGATATAGTTTGGTTTCTCTCGTATCATATCGAAGTTTAAAAATCTGACATTGTGATCGTCTGTTTCTCCTGATTAGAGAGGCACACATTAAATCTGTGGAACATTCCCATGCAGAGTGAAGCTGCAGCAGGCACAGCGCGGGTGGATGCTCCCGTAATGACGTTAACCTTAAGTGGTTCTGAGAGTCCGTGCAGCCTCGTTGTTGTCTGCAGCTCGCCGCGCTCTGACTGCAGGGAGCGTCCCAAACACATTTCAGAACACACTAATGCTTCCAGCTTTTGAACAACCAACACTCTTCCCTGAATCTCCCCAGCTCCCTCCCTCCCTCCCTCCCTCCCTCCCCCGCTCTCTCAATAATTGATTCAGTGTGATTCAGACTCTCTCGCTCAGATTAAGGGAGGGAGAGGGGGAGGAACGAAGGGGGGATAAGAGAAGAGAGAAGAAAGTGAAAGAGGTCACAGAGGAGAGGGGATGAGAGAGAGAGAGAGAGAGAGGAGCGGAGGAGAGAGAGAGAGGAGCGAGGGGAGAGAGAGAGAGAGAGGGGAGAGAGAGAGAGAGAGAGAGAGAGAGGGAGAGAGAGAGAGAGAGAGAGAGAGGGAGAGAGAGAGAGAGAGAGAGGAGGTGGGGTGGCTAAATTATCGATGAGGTTAAACTGGTATGTTTCCTGTTGGAGCTCTTATCTCAAATCAGTTTGGCACCCAACTAATTCTGCATACACACACACACACACACACACACACACACACACACACACAGCACGCACACACACACACACACACACACACACACACACACACACACACACACGCCCTGATATGTGTGCATGGACAGACTATAAGAAATGAACCCCCCGGACTAAAGAGACACAAAACGACCTGACAGTGTTGTTCAGTGTCTGTGTTTGTTGTTTTGCGCCCCCCGTTAAGAGGCTGCGTTTGTGCGTTTGTGCTTCTGTGTCACTTTAGTTCTTTTTATGCTCCTTCTGCTTCAGTTTATCTTCATTTCAAGTTTCTTTCTGGTTGTTTTTGTCTTTTGTAGACTTTGAGTCCATGTTTGGGTCTCAAAATCTCTTTAGAGTTGTATTTAAAAAGTGTTGTTCCTGGCCTATTAATGTTGATTTAAAGGTCCAATCAGTGAGATGTGTAGTGAGTGAAATGATAACGGTACCTTACTATCTGATCAGACATTAAGGAAACATGCTATGTTGAAGTGCTGGCTTCTCTGACAACAATGCAGCAGCCAGTATGTCCTCCTTCTAACTTTAGATTCTGGTCCTGAATGCTCTGGATTTGTTTGGACCAGAGAAGGTAGACGGTTTTAAGGCACCCCCCCGACGCCCCTCGGTTTGTCAGATATGAGAGCAGTTATCAGGTCAACAGGTGTTGCAGCGATGGAAGCAGGCAAGAGAAGTGGTTCAGATAGAAGTGATTGTACCCAACCTAAAACGCCTCTGCATGTTTCTAATAAGCTCCACGAGCAGAAACGTGCTCAAACTAGGATCAATATTGGAGATGCTTTTGAAAAATGGAGAGAGGTTAGAACACAGAAAGGTTTACAGACCCATGCAGAGCTGGATAAACACTGAAGCTTCAGTGTCCACCACATGGTGACCTGCGTGAGCATCCACTTTAGAGAGGGGGGGGGGCAGCTCTCTACAATGTTTAGAATTTAGACTGCAGTACCCATTTTAACCACTAGGGGTCAGAGTTAAATACTGCTCCTTTAATCTCTGTCTTTTTTTTCAGTTATTTTGTTTCTCTGTTGAATCTTTTTGGAGTTGTATTTCTGGTTGGGTTTTGTCTCTTGCAGACTTCTTAACATCTCTTTACATTTATCTTTTGGTGTTAAATCTCTTTGGAGTAGTTTCTTTGTGTCTCTGAGTTTCTAACGGAGTCGTTGTTGTTGTTCTCTGCCTTTTTCATTTCTGTTTTAAATCTCTCTGTGGTCATCTTGTGGTTCTTCATTGTCATTTACTGTTCATTTGCATCTCTCTGTAGTCAATATATTGATTTGTCCAATAATGTGTCCCCCCCACACACACACACACACACACACACACACACACACACACACACACACACACACACACACACACACACACACACACACACACACACACACACACACACACCCTCTGCCTGTCTGTACCAGTCATGACTGGTGAATTTGTACTTCATGTGAATCTGGAGATATTTTCTCTGATCTTTCTGTAGAAAATCTCCTCAGGCCTCCGTGTGTTTCTCTCCTCTTCTCCATCACTCACCTTTCTTATCCTTCCCCTCTTCCTCCAACTCTCCGGCGCCCAGCAGGGTGAAGATGATTCCTGTCTGAGAGTTCACACCCACCGCCGTCACCAGCATCCTGCCCGAGCCCTCCATCACGTGGGTACCTGAAAAAAAAATCAGACGGAGTTCAATGAGCTGTCAGGAGGACGCTGATGTTAGACCAATCAGAGGCCTCCGTCTGACAGGAGTCTCTCTGTGTGGAGTCTGCATGTTCTCCTCGTGCATGTGTGGGTTCTCTCCGGGTACTCCGTCTTCCTCCCACAGTCCAAAGACATGCTCGTTAGGTTAACTGCTGACTCTAAATTGTCCGTAGGTGTGAATGTGAGTGTGGCTGGTTGTCTGTCACTATATGTCAGCTCTGTGATTGGCTGGTGAACAGTGCAGGGTGTAAACCCCGCCTCTCGACTCATGACAGCTGGGATCAGCTCCAGCCCCAGGGAATAATAAATACTAGCACTTATAAAAATTAATTAATTTCATGCTTCACTTTTTGTTTTCTGTTTCATGTCGTCGACTCAGCAGGAACAAAAACAAACCTGAGAGCAGCATGGGGTCTTTATCCACAGATTTGCCTACGTGGTCGGACTCTCCTGTCAGCGAGCTCTCGTCTATCTTCAGGTCGTTTCCCTGGATTAAAATCCCGTCAGCTGGCAGCAGGTCACCTGAACACACACACACACACACACACACACACACACACACACACACACACACACACACACACACACACACACACACACACACACACACACACACACACACACACACACACACACACACACACATTTCAGTGTTTAATTCAAGTTTATGAACAGGTGTCGATGCAGGGATGTCAAACAGAGAAATCTGTTCCTCTGTGTCTCTGCTGGAAAGAGGACAGCTGTGTAGACTCGTCGTCTCTCACATGGATTATCGTACAGGGTGATGTGTGTGTCCTCACCGTATTTGACCTGCGCCATGTCCCCCACCACCATGTCCGCCACGGGGATCTGGATGACGTTTCCTTTCCGCACGACGGTGAACCTCTGCTCCTGCTCGATGCGGCTCTGCAGACCCCGGAACTGCTTCTCTTTGGACCAGTCGTTGAACGCCGTCACCAGGACGACGCACACCACCGACAGCAGGATGGCCGCGCCCTCGATCCAGCCCGTGTCGCCCTCGCCTTCCTCCTCTCCCCCCGCTGCTTCCCCCACACGCTGCAGAGAGGAGGACAGAGAGTGAATCAGTTTTCAGCTGTAGTGAGGATCATGGTTTATAGACGTGATCACTATCATATCAAGTTCTTAGTCTATCGATGGAGGTCTCTATGCTGGGCGTGCTGACTGTCCATCTTTAGGTCAACCTAACAGCTGAGGAGCTGAGGAACGCCTGAAGCATCCTGACAAACCGCTCCAACGCATCAGCTTGCAGTCAGACAGGCCACGCCTCTAATGTCTGCTTGAGAAGTGAGGGATTTGAGCCTTTATTCATCTTGTGTCTTGGCCTCCCCTTGACCAGCATAACACCTTGCCACATCACCCCCCCCCCCCCCCCCCCCCCCCCCAACTCCTTACATTCGCCATCTTCCCCGGGAGGCTGGTACAATGACAGGCCGAGGGAGATGATGGCGGCGGCCTCCAGGATGATGAGTGTGACGTCCTGTAACGCCTCCCACACCAGCTCCAGGAACGTCTTCGCTTTCTTCGGGGGGATGAAGTTCTGACCGTACTTTTGGCACCGACGCTCCAAATCTGCAGGGTCCCCGCTGAGACCTGTGAGGGGGGAGACGGGGGGGGAGGAAAGAAGAGCGAGTGAGCAGTGACAATCAAAAAACACCTGCATGCACAATAACCTTCACAACTCACATTTATGATGCTGAAACATTAAAAAAAAAAAGGCTCCATTTTATTTTATTTCAGTGAGATCTCTAAGAAGCAGAGGCTCTTTTAAACATTTCTGGGTCACTTACATTCATTAAAGGTTTTAATAAAATCCCTCACAGCCCTTTAAAGCAGGAAGTGTTTCATCACGCTGACACACAAACATGCAAATTCAGCACAAACAATCCTCGTAAAGCTTTCTCTCCATCCAGGAAGAAAAACTGTGACGAACACATAAAAACAGTCAAATGTTTTATTAAAACTCAAACTTCACTTTTCTCTCTCCATCCCCCCCCTCTCCCCTCCAGCCTCACCCCTAAGTGATTCAGTTTCCATGGTGACCAGGATATCAGGTCCAGGGGCTTCCTGTCTGTAACAGGTTTCTGCCCAGCAACAGGTGATGTCACTCCTCCAGTGTGCATGGTTTGGAGCAGAGCTTTTTTTTATGTGTTTCTTTTTTTTTGATTGGCTTTAGGGGAGGGGGGGGGGGACCAGCTGATTATTGGTGAGCTGTGGTTGGCTGAAATCGCTGACTGTCTTTTTGCGTGTTTGCCTGTGCGTGTGTGTACGTGTCTTTGTGTGTGTGTGCGTGTCTTTGTGTGTGCGTGTCTTTGTGTGTGTGTGTCTTTGTGTGTGTGTCTTTGTGTGTGTTTGTGTGTGTTGCTGCAGGGACTCGTATGAAGCTCCCAGCACTGCTGAAGAGTTGTGTAGCAAACATGATGCTCAACAGGGTTCAGGCCGAGGCGAGGCGGAGAGAAACAGGTGACCTTATGCTGAGTAATCGTAGCGTCCTCCTTCCATCCCTCCCTCCCACTCTTCATCATCATCCCTCCATCCTCCTCCTTCTCCTCCTCTTCTCTCGCTGGCTCTCCTCCTCTCTTTTTCTCCCTCTCTCAATCTCCCCTTGATGTGTCCTTGACAATGCGGCAAGCTGTTCTAGCTTTCCCTCCTCACCCCTCACACCCCCCCCCCCCCCATCACCACACACACTCTTCCTCGCACTCCTTTTTCTCCTCCTCCTCCTCTTCTCGGTCTCTTCAGCATGGATATAATGGTCTCATACTGCAGTGTGAGACTCTCTGTAGTGGTTTAACCCCCTTCCTGCTCCGAGGATCACATTACACATCCTGATGTAAACGTCTGAACATCATCTCTGTGATTATTATAATAAACGAGCAAGAGAGGACGCAGATTTTTGTTCCGCTGTCAAACTCTCTGATGTGAAGCAGAAAATATCTCCATCGTGAGGAGAAAACACCTCCGAGCGTCCGCGTGCGGCTGCCTCGTCACGCCAGATGACACCGAGTGCACGAGAAGCCCGTCCAGGAGCGCGTGTTCGAGGGAGCAGTGTTTGCCAACTTTGTTTAGTAGGGACAACTGCAGATACATGACTCTGAGTGTGTGTGTGTGGACCTGCTGCACTGATTCCTGACCAGCTCACAGTATCAAATTAGCAACACTCAACACAGACTTACTGAAACTCAACACCCACCAACTCTCTCACTTTTCCTCCCTCACTTTCTCTCTCTCTCTCTCACACACGCGCACACATGCACACATGCACACACACACACACACACACACACACACACACACACACACACACACACACACACACACACACACACACACACACACACACACACACACACACACACACACACACACACACACACACACCCTCTCCCTTCACTCACCCCTCAGCAGCTCCATCTCACAGCTCTCCTCTCTCTTGCTGACTTTCTCAGCCAACTTTCTCTCCCCTGCTGTTGTGTTGCTAGGATACTAACTAGTTGGAGGAGTGGGCGTAGTGTTGAGCCACACCCCTGTGAGAACATACTAAGTGCACGTCCACACACTTAAAGCACGCCGACACAAACGACGCCCTCCCTCGGTGGTCATTACAAAACTTTCTCTGACATAATCACCCTGTTGGTGTGTGTATGCGTCTGAGCGTTTCAGTCTGGTGGTGGAATCAATCAACCTGTCAGCTTCACTCTTCAATAATCAGATGATTAATCACACAGTTCATTCCCGAGCAGATTTATAAACATTCAGCTTTAATGTTTCAATCATCCTGATAAATAAATCTCTAATCATCTTTAAGTTGTTTCAAAATGCTTCAAAAACATCTCCAGGATTCTTAGAAACATGGCACCCAAAGAAACTCCCTTTATGACTCAGGGCGCTCTCATGCCAGTGTGAGTGCTGCTCCCTCGCTGCACGCCCTCGCTCGGCCTGGCATGGCGCGGTTGGAAGAGTTCCGCTTCGGCACGGTACGGTTTGCAACGCGGACGTGAGGAACAATCGATCCCCGTGTTGCATAATCAAGAAATCCAGGAGTGTTAGAGAGCCGTACCTGAACAAAACTAAACCACAAATTCAGTCAAGCTGCCGCCATGTTCTCCCACGAGACCGCACCACTGTCAGACAGTCTGTGGACGCTATTTACCCGATACGTTTTTTTTCAGGTTAGTGCACGAGTGATGACGTGAATCAATCGAGCATGTTGACTGTTTAGTGATGATCTTAAAAAGTGTTGAGACGTTTCAGCCGGGTTAGGCAGACTGCAAGACTTCTATTTCCTTGCGCCACAGTACGTACAACAGGTAAGCTAACCGTGCTCAGGCGCGGTGCGGGGTAACGGGGCCGAGTGTGAGTGTGTCCTTAAAGGTTGTTTAGAGAGCGACACTCTACTTTTCTGTGATCAGAATCCAACAAATTACAGTAAGTAGACAAGCCGCCATTGCTGTGGTGGCGTCTCCATTACAGAGACGGGACAGTGTTCTACTTTGACCACGATATAAACGCTCACTCACTCCAAGTGAAGGCGTGTAAGTATCTCAGGTTTTTGTTCACGATGAGGGTAAGATGCACCACGGATTGGCTCAGCGATGTACTGCTCGATCTTCGTTCCAGCCCTCACATCATGAGCTTTAGACTGAACTTAGAAGAATGAGATCGAGGATACAAGTGTCTGAGGTGAGTTTCCCTCTGGAGGAGGTCTGGACTCATCCTTAGGGGGGGAGGGGGGGGGGGGGGACATAGACATTCAGGGGGAGGAGCTTATACATTCAGGGGGAGGAGCTCTGAGTAGAGACACTACTCCATCGAGGGGAGCCAGGTGAGGAGGTTCAGGAGTTTGATGAGGATCCTCCTGGTTGGTTTAGAGGTAAATGTTCATGTCTGATCTAAATGTCTTCCTTCTATCTTTAACCGCCTTGTTTCATGAATCCTGCTGTCACAATCTTTTCAGCTCGTTCTTTTGATTCTGTTTCTACGATGTTTTTAATTTGTTTTATTCATCATTTCATTCATTGAAGTGTTGTCGTTAAAAACAGGGACACAACAGATGTTCATGTGTGTGTGTGTGTGTGTGTTCACAGATGATAACTCAGCAGGTAAACACACCTGAGGGACAGAGCAGAGAGTTCACATTCACTAAATGAGACGTTAATGACAGACAAACTCCATCTTTCCATCTTTTTAACGTCCGTTTGAAAACCTGCTGACACGTGTTTGAAGTGATTCATGTGTGAAAGCGGCTCAGTCAGGACGACCTGCGTACGAGCGCACGTTAGAAAACAATCATCAAAGTCGTGCTGTCAGAGATTCTTCCATCATAATCTCCTCATCCATTCATTAATCAATCCATCCATCCATGTTGTGTGTGCATCAAAGTCCTGCAGGATTTCAGCTGCACGGCGTCCTCCTGGCGGGGACGTGCTGCACGGCGTCCTCCTGACGGGGACGTGCTGCACGGCGTCCTCCTGACGGAGATGTCGCTCTCACCTGTGTTCATGGTTAAGAAGTCTGTGGCGTTACACAACGTGTGGTGGTTTCATGACACGTTCTGATTGTTTGAAGAGATGATGGCGACCGGGGGGCGGGGCTAACTAAGACGTTTCTCTAACATAAAAATGTTTGTCTCCAACGGTGATCATTTTCAAGAGAGCTGCCAAACCATTCAAGTTTTTAATCGTGGTAAGGACAGTTGAGCAGGAAACCGGGGAGAGAGACAGAGCAGGGAAGCCACAGGTCGGACTTGAACCCGGGCCTCCCACTTGGAGGACTACAGCCCCCATACATGGGACACAACAAAACCGCTAAGCCATCTGCGCCCCGATTACTCGCATGTTTAACCACATGTTTGAAATTCCAGTATTTCACTTTTATTTTGAAATGTTGATCTCTCTTAATACTTTCCTTGCTGTGTGCTTTTATTTTGAAATAAAGTAAGGTCCTTCTGGAAGATGTAAGATTAGGACATTAAGTCAAGCACAGAAACAGGAAGTGGTTAGAGATCCCAAAGTGACATCAGTTAGCACATTATGCTTTTTAACCCTTTGCTTTACCTTCCTGTCTCCATTTTATTTATTTATTTGATTCATGTATCTCACGGTGACTCTGCATCACATTGAACATCGCTTCATATGTAAAAAGTCATGCATACAGGGTTTAGCTGGGAACTAAATCATGACCCCTGACCCCTGACTCGACTTTCAGGATGAAAACAGAAGCACTTAAAGAAATACAGAAACAGTGACACCATACAAATATATACACTTTATAAACTCAAAACAAATAAGAGACTTCAAACTCAGCCCATCCACCATATTTGTAGTTTTTTTCCCCATGGACTACAAATATGGTGTATCATAAGACTTTCTGATCCTCGTCATCATTTTTAAACCTCCGTTATCAAACGTGTTCACTGCCTCACATTACATTGTTACATTTTAAGATTTGTTCAGTTCTGATTTGTCGAACATTCAAAGTTAAAGGTCCGAGACACTGTTCCGCTCTTTACCCAGAATTCCCTCACCCATACTGTAGGTCTGTGAGGGGGAAACGTCCTGCACAGCATGAAGAGCGTTTTCCCACCTAACGTGTTCCGTTCAAACAAACTCAAGTTAGTTTGCTCTGGTCTGAGAGCTGTCAATCAAACAACCGCACAGAGAAGGTGGATCTCAGTCCGCTTTCTTTCAGACTCTGGTGGTTCGTTTGTAGTAAGAACATGAACCGACCTTCATCACTTTTTTTTTGTATTAAACCAGCTACCGTAGCCAGTAACACAGTGCATTATGGGTAGGACTGACAGCATGATGAATGGTGGACAGACGAGGACACGTGAGGTACAGCAGTCCCTTATAAAGATTTGGCCAGATGACTTTATAAGCTCAAACTTTCATCAAAACACCAGAACACTGAAACATGTCAACATGTTCTTTTCAAACTGAACCGTTCGATAAATGCAAATAATATAAAAAACAATGAGCAGAGCCGACATCGGTCCGTGTCGTCGCCAATCAGGAGGCAGCTAGTCTTTGTTTACTTCAGGTGTGATATGCCAACCAATCAGAGAGCATCACACATGTCGGTCCTCTTGAAAACCTCGTCTGAACGCAGATCAAACTTGAGTTAATTATGCAACAATGGAAGAACCTGTCCCATGATTCAGACCAGAGCAAACGATCCAGAGGAGTGAAAACTCTTTAAACAGCTGATGGTTCAGAGTGCAGATACTCTGATGTGTTATCTTAGGCGCTGAGGTAACTCCACATACGCATGACATCAGCCTCGCGTATCGTGCGGCGGTTTGGAGCGTTGGTTGTGCACGTCCTCAGAAATGAACGCACTCGCTAGATGCAATATGCATATAACCACTAGGAGCAGTGTAGAGTTGTTTGGTGATGAGGCGGGCTGTGTGGCCGCTACAACAACGGCGGAAAGTTTGGAAGAAAAGTTCACAGATCAAGTCGGCAACTACTCGCACTATGATGAGTCATCGCCGCTGCAGAGCGAAACACAAAACATCTGGAGACAGACGGAGTTAATCTTCACACCATTTTCTAATTTAGTCTCCTGATGAAAATGTCCTTTATATTTAGTCAGATATTATTCATTTGTTATTGATTAATTTTAGTCAGTTAGTCACTGACTAAAATTACATATCGTTTTATTTCACTAAAATAGAAGATATTTTAGTCAACAAAATCAGACCAAGCTTTTATTTTTAATATCAGAAGCTCCAGGGGGCGGGGCTTCACGGACCTGCAGGCGAGAGGCTCCAGGCTGCACATTGTTGCACTCCAACCATCCATCCTCCATCCAACAATCCCTCCTTCATCCAACCATCTATCATCCATCCTTCATCCAACCAACCATCCATCCTTCATCCAACAATCCATCCTTCATCCAACCATCTATCATCTATCCTTCATCCAACCATCTATCATCCATCCTTCATCCAACCATCCATCCATCCTTCATCCAACCATTTATCATCCATCCTTCATCCAACCATCCATCCTTCATCCAACCATGCATCCTTCATCCAACCATACATCCCTCATCCAACAATCCATCCCTCATCCAACAATCCATCCTTCATCCAACCATCTATCCTTCATCCAACCATCCATCCTTCATCTAAACATCCATCCTTCATCCAATAATCCATCCTTCATCCAACCATACATCCCTCATCCAACAATCCATCCTTCATCCAACCTTCATCTAAACATCCATTCTTCATCAGACCATCTATCCTTCATCCAACCATCTATCCTTCATCCAACCATCTATCCTTCATCTAAACATCCATCCTTCATCCAATAATCCATCCTTCATCCAACCATCCATTCTTCATCAGACCATCTATCCTTCATCCAACATCTATCCTTCATCCAACCATCTATCCTTCATCCAACCATCCATTCTTCATCAGACCATCTATCCTTCATCCAACCATCTATCCTTCATCCAACCATCCATTCTTCATCAGACCATCTATCCTTCATCTAAACATCCATCCTTCATCCAACCATCCATTCTTCATCCAACCATCTATCCTTCATCCAACCATCCATTCTTCATCAGACCATCTATCCTTCATCCAACCATCTATCCTTCATCCAACCATCCATTCTTCATCAGACCATCTATCCTTCATCCAACCATCTATCCATCATCCAACAATCCATCCTTCATCCAACCATCCATCCATCATCCAACCATCCATTCTTCATCAGACCATCTATCCTTCATCCAACCATCTATCCTTCATCCAACCATCTATCCTTCATCCAACCATCCATTCTTCATCAGACCATCTATCCTTCATCCAACCATCTATCCTTCATCCAACCATCCATTCTTCATCAGACCATCTATCCTTCATCCAACCATCTATCCTTCATCCAACCATCCATTCTTCATCCAACCATCTATCCTTCATCCAACCATCCATTCTTCATCAGACCATCTATCCTTCATCCAACCATCTATCCTTCATCCAACCATCCATTCTTCATCAGACCATCTATCCTTCATCCAACCATCTATCCATCATCCAACAATCCATTCTTCATCCAACCATCCATCCATCCTTCATTCAACCATCTATCCTTCATCCAACCATCCATCCTTCATCCAACCATCCATCCATCCTTCATCCAACCATCTATCATCCATCCTTCATCCAACCATCTATCCTTCATCCAACATCTATCCTTCATCCAACAATCCACGCTTCATCCAACCATCCATCCTTCATCCAACCATCCATCCTTCATCCAACCATCCATCCTTCTTCCAACCATCCATCCAACCCCTTCATGTATCAGCTCATCCTCCCAAACATTCCTCCATCATCTATTTATACCGCTGTGCTCTCATCCGTTCTTCCCCCTATAGCCATCCTCTCCTCCATTATTAATCCCTCCCTCCCTCCCTCCCTCCCTCCTTCTGTATTTGTCACTCACCTTCCGTGGTGCTGGACTGTAGTCTCTGGCAGAGTCCCTCGCTGTCTCCGTAGTTTTCCTGGATCTTCTGTATGGCGTCGGCTCCTCGGAGCTCCATCAGGTCCCTGAGCTCCTCCACCGTCACCCCTAAGTCTCCGCCCGCTTGGCTGCCATCTGCCCTCCCGCCCCGATTCCCTTTGGGATAAAACTCCACCGCGCTGTTTGCCATTTCTCCCATGGTGGCTGTCGTTGACATGTCAGAAAGTTTTTTTGTGTGTTGTGGTCCTCCTCTCTCCCCGTAGTCTGTCCTGAACTCAGTGCCCCCTGCGTGTGCTCGCTGCAGGACTGATCATAAACTCTGCTCCTTCTTTCTTCTTTAAAGTGTGCGGTGATCCCTACACCTGAACCCTTCCTTGATAGTTTTAAAGGGCAATGAAGGGGGGTTTATTTAGCTCCTCCTCAGTGTCAGGGCCTTCCCTCCCTCGGCTCCTTTATTTCTCCATCACAGGAGGAGGAGGAGGGTGAGGGGGATGACGGACGGCGAGCAGGGGCTCTTCAAAAGCCAGGTGTCTGAATAAATCCAGTGTTTTCTGCTGTCGTCTCCTTTGCGACTCCGCTCTTTCCTCGTTTCTGTCCCCCTCCCTCCAGGGTCACGGCCAGTCCATGGACGGGCTGACGGACTCACAGACGGAGCGATGGAGGGACGATGGACAGGTGGAGAGAGGGGCGAGCAGGGCGAAGGCGGCTGATAAACCAAAAAACAGGAAGTGGATCCAGTTCAGAGGTAGCTACTGCTGCAGCACCAGGACCTGAGAGAGAGAGAGGGAGAGAGAGAGAAAGAGAGGGAGAGAGAATCATCAGTGTGTCGTATTGATCTCAAACACTATCATCACATCAAACCAGCTCTGAGGCAACGACCAGGCCTGCTGAGACCGAGAGGAAAACCTGAGCGACTGTTGCAGAGAGTAAATATCAGCTGCTAGAGCGCCCGTCTCCATCTGAACAAACGCCAGTGTCTGCGAGGTTCAAAAACAAGTCGACATGACTGAACCATGCACGTTATAGAAACACCTTTGCTTTAAACCTTCACTCTAACAACCTGCAAACACAACACAGACATAATATCAATACGTGAATATGGCCCACTTACATCCAGCAAACTAAAGCCGCTTCCAGAGTGAAATCCAGCTCCAGCACAGAAACGACATCGATAACTCTTTAACACCACAAACAGTCCTAGACTCCCAATATTTACAGTTTTAGAGGAATTCATTTACTGTCTTAAAGCTCATGTGATATTGAATAATATCAAAGTAACCAAAATAATTTGACAGCCTAAATATCTATCTATATGGGCGTAGCAGAGGGGGGGTGGGGGGGTTGACTCCCCCGTGGAGGAAAGGGTAACTTATACGGCGAGGCCCAAATATCCTCGAGACGCCCCCGTTTATCACACTACATAATGTGATAATGGTTCATAGAGTATCCTTTCAAAGAGTCAGCAGCTTGTTCCTTCAAAATAAAATACAGACTTCTCCTAGAGTAAAGCTGGCTGGTTCCTTCAAAATAAAATACAGACTTCTCCTTCAAAATAAAAGACAGACTTCTCCTAAAGTAAAGCTGGCTGGTTCCTTCAAAATAAAAGACAGACTTCTCCAAAAGTAAAGCTGGCTGTTTCCTTCAAAATAAAATACAGACTTCTCCTAAAGTAAAGCTGTTTTTACTTAAAGATAGAGTCAGTATCCTGTCTCCTTCAAAATAAAACACAGACTTCTCCTAAAGTGAAGCTGCTCCATCGTCCCTTCTGGGCCTCCATACATGTGTGGTGGTGACTGTGTCTGCAGAGACTCTGTCCTCTGAATGGATTTTACTGTCCTGCTTTGTTCTGGTTGACTCGGGACGTTTCTGGGCGGAGCTGGTGTGTTTCCTCCAGCCAATGACAGCGCAGCAGGTGAGTTTAGGAGTGGATACAGTTCAGTGATTGGATGAAATTCAAACCGGTGAATATGACGGACGTGGACGTAGCAGCAAAGAAGAGAAAATATAATCAGAGTGAGGAGAAACACCAAGTGGATAAGGCTCGTTCTAAAACGAGGGTGAACCTTGTGTTGCCTTTTACCCGTGGACGTGGAGTACGTCCTGTTGGACAGGCAGGTGACAAAAACCGGCGGTTAGCTTGTGATAGCGTGTGTTAGCTTGCAGTGTAGATACAAGCAGTAAACATACACACTACATCCTGCAGGGGGCGGAGCTTCTGGGGGAGGAGGGGCCATGTTTGAATGTTTACAAACATTTCTACTGACTCCTCCTTTAATGACAGAATCCTGAAAAAGCTGTTAACTTAAAGATAATATAAAGATGTTTATCACACATTCTTAGGGCTCATCATCTCTCTGGGGCGGCTGTGAACAACAGCAGACGCCAACAGCATCAGTCCAACTCGTGTCTGGGGATTTCTCCAGTGTTTATTGTTGAATGCTGCAGGTGTCTAACAGGAGCAAAAAACTACCCACCGAGGTCTGCTCCTCTCCAACACACACACACACACACACACACACACACACACACACACACACACACACACACACACACACACACCTGCTGCTATCAGCCTGCACATGTCAGCGTGTTGTACTCGACATTAAATCAACTTCCATTTGTTCACTTTAATAAAAAGCTTGTGAAATTTCCTGAAGCGAGCCGCTTTTGTTGAATCCACTGTAAAATAATTTCCTAATCACCGAATTAACATTTCCTCCATCTCTGGAACTGATTTAATTTAAAATCAATCAGCGGGGATGACGGAGCTGCGCCCCACACGAGCAGCTCACACATGACACAACGCTTTCTGTTTGTCTATCAGGATGTTTTACATGAACATGAAGACGCAGAAGAGAAGCTCATCATTAATTTGTCTTCTCTTCTCCCTCCCCCTCCTCCTCCTCCCCCTCTCTGTCCTGCCATGCCTCCATCCTGACTGAGAGTGTTAGTTTATGACTGAGTCACCCCGCTCTGCCTTTGAAGCCTCCTCCCGCTCTGCTCTCTCATCTCTCTGTCTGCTCCCCCTCTCTTCTTTTTTTTCTCTTCTCCACGTCTTTTGGCGTCTCATTGCTTGTTATTATTTTACCTTCCTCGACCCCCCCCTACCCCCCCCACTCCTACCCCTCCTGCCTCCCTAATTTTGTCGCTCCCTCTATCTATCTGCTTCCTGCTCCTGCAATCATTTATTTACTCGGCCAGTCGCGAGTTTTCTTCCCGGCTCGGCCTCTTACTCACTGATTCTGTCTGATTTTATAACGCTCAGGCAAGAAAAAGCTCTTCTGTTCAGCCTCCCAACTATTGCAACTTACTCTGACAGAGTGTGTGTGTGTGTGTGTGTGTCAGGCCTCTGATGTTACACTGCACATGTGGAAGTGTGTGCACACGTGAGACAGCATTACATAAATTGCAAAAAAGCCCACTTTGTTTCCCAATTTGTTACGCCTTCATAATCACACACACACACGTACAGTTGTCTTTGTCCACAGCACGCAGCGTCATGGATGTACACACAAAGACAGTGACGCCCAGAGACATCACTTCTATGATCTCTGTCATGACACACTAATGTGTCATACAGTGCAGCACACACACTGTGTGTGTTAAATGACATTAGCACACACACACACACACACACACACACACACACACTCACACACACACACACAAACACACACACACACACACACACACACACACACACACACACACACACTCACACTCACACTCACACAGGGAGGGGGGGCTGAGTGTGTTTGAACATGAAAAGAGTCACACAAAAGGTCACCACAATCCTCAGACCGGCCCGACCATTCATCCTGCACGCCTCACTCCATCGCTCAGAGCAACGCAGAAACCAGATTATCATTTAAGAGAAAGTGCCCCCCCCCCAAAAAAAAAAAACTCACACATACACACGCTTATGTGTGTACTCCTGATCTGTCTCTGTGTCGTCCCCATGTTCCCACCTGTGCACCTGCAGACCTACTTCCTGTCAGGTAACGAGGGTCACCTCTGGTAGCAGTGGGGGGGGCCAGTCACACTCTTGAAGAGCCCAGCAGGAATTACACACTCAGAGGATGGAGACATTACAGGTGGACACACACACACACACACACACACACACACACACACACACACACACAATTGAAGAAAAGAAAAGTAAGTCTCCATTAACACCGATCCACTCTGTCTCAAAACACACACACACACACACACACACACACACACACACACACACACACACACACACACACGGTATCCCATGTCCCTCCCACCTCCACTCACAGCCAACACACGCACACGCACACGCACACATCATCCGTGCACGTGCTTGCAGAAATGGCCCCGTGCAACAGTGTGTTTCCCACAGAACGACCTTTCCTGGTCACCTTCAGACGTGCCTGCTCTTCCTCCTCCTCCTCCTCATCCTCACACAGCGGCAGCAGGTCCCGCGCGGTCTCCGCAGGCCTGCTCATAATCTGAGGGCACACACACTCTGCAACCCGGTGCGACACACACACTGCCCGGTGTCCCTCCGCAAGGTGACTGGCCCGGGCCCGCTCCGGCACCGGGCGGCTCGTGAAGGTCCCCCCGGCCTCAGATCATGAGCAGATCAAACGCACCCCCCTGCAGACAAACAACCGACTGATACAGCGAGCCACCGAAGACACCGGGAGGAGGACCGCCCTCCGTCACACACCGGACACGGAGGATGGAGGGATGGTATCATTAGCTGCACACACAAACAGACACACACGCACACACACGCACCCACACACACAGTGCGTGATAATGTGTCGGGGTATTATGGTCTGTCCTACTGTATGAGCGCTGATCAGCTGCTGGGCCTGAGCGGAGCCGCACCGGGCCTCTCTCACATTTCAACTCCGGTAAACCCCCCCGACCCGGTGCGCGAGCATCACATCTCCCCTCACATCTGCCCTCATCTAAACGGCGCGCGGGCGCCCGGGGTAAATAGCAGTCACGCACGCGGGCACGCACGGACTCACCGTGCAGGCCGAGCTCAAGGACATCAGCATCAGCGCGCAGGCGGGGAGGCAGAATCCCCGTTAATCTGCGGCCAGCGGAGCGGAGAATGTCCCAGGCCGGATGAGAGGACACAGAGGGGGCAGGCTGCGGAGGCTCCGGTCTCCTGGAGTCCAAATGAGCGGAGAGATGAAAGACGACGACGGTGCTGATGAATATTCCGCTCCGCGCGGTCACCTGACGGTCGGTCGGCGGAGTTCTGCGGCGGTGGAGGAGAGAGAGAGAGAGACACAGAGAGAGAGAGAGAGAGAGAGAGAGAGAGAGAGAGAGAGAGAGAGAGAGTGTGAGAGAGAGAGAGAGAGAGAGACAGAGAGATAGAGAGACAGAGAGAGAGAGGATGCGCCGGGTGAGGGTTTAAACACCTCCGCTGTGGGGAGGGGGGGAGACCAGGACCGGGCTGCTAACGTGACCGTATCCGGTTAAGTGGTGCGGACAGCGGGAGGGTAAGAAAAGAAAGAAGAAAAGAAAGAGCGCGGCGAGAGGAGAAGCTCATGCGACATCTTTAGAGGAGGAGGAGGAGGAGGAGGAAGAGGAGGAGGGGTTGAGCCGCTGCGAGAGCCCGCGCGCACAGGAGCTCGGTCGCAGCATCCGCGAGAGGAATCGAGCGAGGGAGGGGGGGCTCTATACGTCACCCCCCACCTACTCGATGGCGTGATGACGTCAGCAGACACACCGCAGTGTACGCTGTCAGTTTGTGTTTAGAGCCATCTTTTTATTTTTTAAATTACACATTAAGAGGATCAAAACAATAACGTGCTGCTCATCACTCACACGAGCTGAAGGTGAGAGACTCAGGTGTAACAGGATGCTTCTCAAATGACTCCACACCTGCATGGTGGCCCTGGAGGTCAACTGGACAAACATTTCACTTGTTGCCAAAAAAAACAAACATTTTAGACGCCAAAATATTTCATCAAACAGAAAACAAGAAGTGAAGTCCAGAAGTGTTTCACCTTATATTTTAGTTTAAATATTTTGAAGTATTTTCCATTTCATTAAAGGATCTGTAAGATATGTAGTGAATGATTTCTGCAGCCCTCTTATCGATAGTATCAAAAGGACCAGAACAATAACCTTCATGTATTAAGTAAGACAGGTGTGTTGGAGAGGAATGCATCCATTATTAACTTGCAGGTGAACTCCTGAACATTGTAGTTCACCTGTTCACCTGCAAGTTTTGATTAAGAAAACTCAACTTGATATGATTCTAGTAGAAACAACATGATACCTGTTTTCAGTTGTAAAAATGCACTTAGGCTACAGTGTTGATACTGAAACGTTGCCAAAGTTCTGAACCAGTTCAGACAGTTTGCAGGAATCTATGTGGTTTGATTATTCTGTTAATCATATTGAACTTCAACATCCTGGTAGTGTGACGACCCTGCTCTGTTGAGGGCAAAAAACGTGCACATTGCCTCTATTGGGGACGGTTTAGGTTCACTCAGAGAGCGCCACAGGACAGGTCCCCCCTTTGGGAACGTCTGATTGGTCCACAGTTCTCCGTCTGCAGGATTAAACACAATGATGACCCGGGTTACAAGAACCACAGACCCTCCTCCTCCTCTGTCCTGTGCAGAGCCCTGAGGAGCTGTCCAATGTGCTGAAAGAGAGCTGCTGCAGAACGAAGAGTCATGTTAGCATTTCAACACACACACACACACACACACACACACACACCACGATCTACATGCATGTCGTTACCCAACTGGCTACTGTCACAGCTTGTTATGCAGCGTGGCTGTGTGAGGAGAAAGAGGAGAAATGTATTTATAGATGAATCAAGATGAACTTATTAATAGATATCCTCCACACAGCACGGAGACGGACCACAGACTTAGCTGTCCACAAACACACACACACACACACACACACACACACACACACACACACACACACACACACACACATCTGGATGAAAAGCTTTGTTGCAGATCTTATCTTTCGCTCCTCTTATCTTGATCGTCTCCACACATCATCTCCCAGAGGCGAGAACATCACACACACTCTGTGTTTTATTAATGGCACAAATATTCATAAAAATGTCCTCTTTCTATGTCCAAACATCTAGAGCCACAGGAGTGAAATGTTCTGAGAACAGGAGTTCTGTCAGGTAAGAGTCACACAGCTGGCTTTAAGATCATCTCAGTGTCATGCAGCCCGACCAGTCAGTCCCATCCCAACAACAAGAAACTCCCAGATCGGCTTCCACAGTTAATTTGAAGAGTTAGCAACATAAATAAAACATAAAGCAGACACAGGTTACAGCTGTGTCATAACTCATAAAGCAGACTGTAATATAACATAACCAGCTTCTACACAAACTGTGAAGGACATTACATACAATGTGTAAATAGCTGAATTTGGATTCTTTAAAAGTTTCCTGATGATGGAGCTAGAAATGAAAAATTGTGAGTCTCCAGAGTTCATGAAAAATAACTTTGGATAGTGAAAACTTTTCACTGAAGTAGATGGATGAAAGGGTGAATGGATGAGCAGTTGGATGGATGGTTGGATGAACAGATGGATAAATGGATGGACAGACAGGTGAATGGATGAATAGTTGGATGGATAAACGGATGATTGATGAACAGACGGATGGATGGATGGTAGGTATGATTGACAGTCTGTGGATGGATGAAGAGATGAACAGATAGTTGGATGGAGAAATGGATGGATGGTAAATAAACCCTAACAAACAGAACTCCAGAAATGAAGCTTATACTTATTCATGAAGTTTAAAATAAAAAAAACCTAAACTAAGAAGCTCAAACTGAAGTCTTTAAAATCTAAAGTGTTTAACTGAAATGTGAACATGATTTCCTCTGAGCTGAAGATGTGCACACACAGATTTCTCCTCTTCAGCCATCTTTAATATGACTCATTCAGAAACCTTCTGGATTTCCTCTGGACATTGAAGGCCCTGCAAACATTTTAATCACTTCTTCTTTAGAGTTCTGACATTTTCTGCCAGATTAAGAAGGTCTCTGTAATTTACAGGAAACTCTTCAGTCGCTGTGTTTTTGTCTCGCGTGTGTTGGACTCGGTCGGTAAAGGTAAACGTCTCATTTGTCCGTCAGAGTTTAACAGCATGTGAGTTGAAATGTGGTGACAGCTGTGGGGTTGAGCATTCGTGTTTTCAGGCCACTGTCAATCAAATCTGATCAAGCCTGATGAAGCAGATTAGTTAGCATTGTCTGATGTTTAGCATGCTAGCTACATGGCTGCAGGGTCAGCCCACCTGAAGACCTAAATGTGTCAACAACTCTCCGCTGCAGTGATCGTAAAACTTTGGGATGACACTAATTTATTGCTTAAAACTTAGCCGCGATGCACCGAGAGAGCGAGTGACCTTCTTCTTTTGGATGCTCAGACGGTGGATTGAACATGATAGAGTGCCCTCTAGAGGATGGCTGCAGTAAATAACACATCTTCACTACAAGCTAGAAATGTAGCTGTCCTGTCCATGCTTCTGAATAATGAAGGTACCAGGTAGAGACTCTGGAAACTAATGGTCATAAATGTCAGCTGTGGCCGTTAGAGAAGGAGTGAGCGAGTGTCCTGGACATCAGAGGAAACACTGAGTACTTTTTACATGTTAGCTTTGAACTGTTAGCGGGATCATTGATCAACAGTTTGTCATAATACATAAATCTGTCTTATTGATCATGCTAGCAAAGAACCGTGTGTAAGCTAGCTAGCTGAAACTTAGCTATACTGCTAAGATCTCCTGTTTTTGATCTTTGTAACGTTAGCTCATCAAAGAACAAAAGTCTTGAGTCTGGATGAGTTTTGTTCTGCTTAAGAGCCCTGTGTTGCTATGTTAGCTACGTTAGCTATGTCCCCAATTAGTACGCAAGCTAACATAGGATAACAAAACTACAAAAAGTTTGCCCCGGTCTTCTTAAAGACGCAGCTTCTTTGTGACTTAAGCGTGAGCAGAGCGCTCTGTGCTCTCATTGGTTAACAGATCTGACATCACAGAACAGAAAATCAAACATGCTCGATTTTCTGTCTGGAGGTCGAGAGGCGTCCCGGATGTGGCTTTTTTTTGTCATTCACTATGAGACACTTCACACCATAAAACGATCGATTTTCAACGTAGACGGGTCTCGAAACCCTCCATCTGCAGGAGGGGGCGCTAACCGTGTTTGTAGCGTGTAGTCTGACCTCGGCTTTAAAATTGTATTCATTAATTGGATTAGAGGCGTGGCTTATCGGACTGATTTCCCCCAGGCCGGGGCCGGTCTTATATTCAAGGATTGTGTCCTACAGAAGGACGCTGTGATAATCAGAGGGCTCGAGCGGACCGGACCCAGGAACAGAAAAGTGAGACACACAGACACAGACACAGACACAGACACAGACACACAGACAAGCAAAGTGTCCAACAGTGAAATATGACAGGAACCAGGCGGAGGGCGGAAAATCCAGACTTGCTCAGGAGCAGACGGGCAGAGACACAGAACCACAGAGCTCCACAGCTCAGTGTACCGCTCGCACTGATGGATGCCTTGACAAGTGTTTTAATCCCGGTTTCAATTTAATACATCTCATCTAAACAGATTTCTGTCATTCAAACAACTTCAAACTTTAACCATAAAAAGTAACTTATAAAAAAAAGTCCAGTCCGGCCCCGAGGGAGACGGCTCAGGTTGGTCACGGCTGGATTTTTTGGGCCCAAACTCTGATCTAGTTTGAATCAGCATTTCCAACATGTCGACCTCCATCGTTAGCCCTCAAAACTCCTCCTCAGAAACCGCTGAGACTACGTCCATGTTCTCTACAGTCTGCAGGTGAAACACAGCTTGTCACAGCTCCAGTCACCGTCGTGATATTGTTGTGGGGTGTGAAGGGTTAAAGTGACTCTGCTGACCAGTCCATCTATCATCTCTCTGTTTACATGGACGATGAATCATGAAGTCTGCACTTCACCATCCCTCTATACTAACACACACGCACACACACACATGCACGCACGCGCACACACACACTCTTAAATCTATTGTCTATGCATTAGGCATTAGAGTGTTTAGGAGTGCTCGGTTGATGTCTAATAGGTCTGAGGCTGCAGAGCTTTTATCAGTTCAAGGGCACTCAGCTCTCAGACTGCAGGCCTGATATAACATTAACATCCCAAACTGTCATTTGGATATAAACACACACACGCACACACACACAGCTGGTCGTGTGTGTGACCTTCTGACTTCCCCTCAGGCCCACAGAAAAGGCTGAAGTGATGTGTAAGCAGATCAGAAGCACGCGGCAGAGACGAGCGGCGATCACAGCGGCCTGCGAAGTGTTGAAGTGTGACACAAAAGATACGCTCGCCATTTTTCACCTCCTTTTTTCTCCTCCCACCTCCTTCCCATACATCCTCCTCTCCTCATCCATCCATGTCACTCTCTTTTTCCCGACTCCTTCCCATCTGATGGATAATTCATGAAGTCTGGCTGAACATGCACCCTCTCCATTATTAATATAACATTAGGGAGACAGAGGGAGGAGAGAGAGAGAGAGGGGAGGAGACACAGGAGGACAGAGAAAGGATGCAGGAGAGAGGACAGAGGAAGGATGCAGGAGTCAGGAGAGAGGAGAGAGGAGAGGAGGGAGAGAGGACAGAGGAGAGGAGGGAGATAGGACAGAGGAGAGGATGGAGGAGAGGACGGAGGAGTGGAGGGAGGAGAGGATGTAGGAGACAGGAGAGAGGAGGGAGGAGAGGAGGGAGAGAGGAGGGAGGACAGGAGGGAGGAGAGGACAGAGGAGAGTCAGGGAGGAGTGGAGGGAGGAGAGAAAAAGGTGAAGGCAGGATGACAGGAAAGGAGCAAATGAGGAGCAGCTAAAGACAGACAGATTTTCCCCCAGCAGCTACATGAGGGGGGAGGGGAGGAGAGAAAACAGGAGCTGGAGGAGAGTGACAGACGAGGAGGGAGAGAATGTGTCAGGAAGAGGAATATTGTACAACACGTGATGCTGTTAGGATGCACGCAATGTCTCTAGTCCCGCCAAGAGAGGCAGAATACACGAGGAGGAGAAGGGATGTGTCAGAGCGATCATCTGACTCTCCTTTATCCTGGACACGCGCACACACACACACACACCTGGTTTACATGATGAATACAGAAAGGTGTAGTCGGACTCTAAAAATAATCAGAGCTGAGCAGCGGCAAGGATTAGAAAACTGAAGTCAGATTCCACGCTGTTATGATCTGTGTGTTTCTTTACACTAAATCATCTCTCCGATGAGTCCTCCAGTCACCTCCACTCTCTCCATGTTCACACTCTGCAGCGTGCGGCCTTCCCCCTCGGCTTTCATCCCGTGGCGGTCGCTCTGATTCACATCACAGAAGTGAACCTGAATTCTCTTTTCCTTTTACTTATCGTAAAGAAATAAACCTGTTGACGTTCTGTTTTTACTCTTTCTGTATGAGGACAGAAAAAAGGGATCAAGGCCGTTTGGTTTGTTCGTGCGGGAGTCCTCGGGGCAGGAGGCCCAGAGGTTCAAGTCCGACTTGGCTCCTTTCCGCACGTCCTCATCCCCTCTCCCCGGCTCTCTCTCTGTCCTTCTCTCTTTTTCTCCCTCTCTGTCTCTCTCCCTCTGTGTCTCTCTTTTTCACCCTCCCTCTCCCCTTCTCTCTTCCATCTCTCTCTCCCATCTCTCACTCTCTCTTTTTTCCATTAGTGAAAGTGTAGATATTGAGTAACTCGTCACATTTGATAAAGAACTTGTTTCTTTCTTTGACTGTTGATTGATGGTGACTTTAAACTTCTCATCATATTTCAGCTGTTTTAAATTCAAATGTTTGTCGCTGGCGTCGGCGTGTTAGAAGCTCAGGAGGTCTCGTCCCGGCAGCAGAAGTCAGGCCCTCGAGCAGACAGAGCTAACCAACCTTCAGCGAGCTCATCGGTCACTACTACCAACCGACGTCCCTGACGCCCAGCCTCCACCCTCAGACTGTATCGTCCCCACAACCACCGCCGTCCTCCATCATGCTCCGACCTCAACCTCAACGGAGAGGAAGTGTGAACAACAGGAACGAGAGCAAGAGTAAGGTCTTTAACCTGCTCTATTGTAAAGTGTCTCCAGATCACTTTTGTTATGAATTGGCAAAAAAAGATTGATTGAAATCAGATGTTTTTCCTTTCATTTGAGCCTCTTTATCAGCTAGTTTTTAAATCACATTGTAAATTCTCTCATTGTGTTTTTTGACGTCTTATGTGAAGCACGTTGAATTACCTCACAGCTGAAATGTGATTGATTAATAAAGCTGCCCCACACGTTCATCCATTTATCCTTCAAAAGAAAAACTATCTGAGTACAGATCGTGGAGTTTATTAACAACAACGTCAAATAACTACAAATGATTACAAAGTAGATCCTGTGAGTCTTCCTGTGAGATGATCTCCAGCGTGTTCATCATCGGTCAGTTACTTTCAGCTCTGAAGCTCTTTCAGTACCGTCTGTGTCCACCAGGTGGAGTTTGTAATCCTGCTAGCCACCTGTACGCTAGTCGAGCAGATTGGTGCATAACTAAACCTCTTATTGTTTTACATCAGCCCGAAGTGTAAACGTTTGAGGATGAGGTCAAGAATAATCCAAATGAGGGCCCCATCTCTTCATTTCTACACATTTGTTGGGATTTCTGATCGGTTCGGGGTTTGAACACTTGATGATTTTCCTCCAGCGTGCGTGCACAGGTACCTGAAACCTGCTGCTGCTGTTCGGAGCTCATCAGTATTCAGCACAGAGAAATGTCTCCCCGGGGTGGCAGGAACCAGGAGTGCAGCAGAGTGTGTGTCACAGCTCACAGAATAACTGGGCCAACACAAAGTCTTCTCTCTGCACACACACACACACCTGGAACGTCACACTCACATGTAGAAACACACACACACACACACACACGGGGAAAAACAGCTGTCCTTTGTGTCCTGTGTGTCCTGTGTGTGTGTGTGTGTGTGTGTGTGTGTGTGTGTGTGTGTGTGTGTGTGTGTGTGTGTGTGTGTCCTTCAGATACACTTGGCCTCCATGTCATAGAGCTGCAGAAGGTCTGAGATCACAGCGTCGATGTCGGCTTTGGTCACGTCCTCGCACAGCACCTACATACACATAAACACACACACACACACACACACACACACACACACACATTAGCTCCACACCTGGACAACACACACAGCACACACTTCAAAGGTGCACACGCGTCTCAGACGACCCAGATTTCAGCGCCTGGAGGACTGAAGTGGATCACTGTGACTAATTCTGACTTTTTTTCCATTTGCATTCGGTTCCAGTGAGTCAGAAAATCAAAGAGAGCTCGTTTGGAAAAACTGTTTGACAAAAGGATACTTTAACCGTCACCATCGTCCAATCAGCAGCCAGCAGTCCGCTGTGAGGACGACCTGCAGCTGGACGGTCCCTGTGCACGACCACACCAAGATGGGCTGCAAGAGGAGCGTTAAAGACACATGTGCCGAGCTAAAACTACTAAATCTGTGTCTGTCATTTTAGAGTTTCAGCTAGGGCTGTCACTGGAACTGAAAAAAGGAATGAACTCAATTTTAACGATGACGACCACGGAGCAGGGAGGCAACCAACACAAGTCAGGTCGTGGTCAGGCGTAAACAAAATTGCACTGGTGCCTAAACTGAACGTAACATTTAGAGAACCAGCTGATTGATAAAAAGATCTGTGTGAAACGAGGATGCTGCGGGCCGCACGGCAGTAAGAAAAAAATTCAAAATAAATTCCTAACAACTTTTACTTTTAAATGCAAAATAATGAACTTTCAAATATACGACTAAAAATGTGATTAATCGTGATTAAAACTGATTGTTTGACAGAGTGACAGTTTGACTTATTAATTGTCTCTGTCAAGTTCTCTCTGATGTTTGGGTTAATTAAGAAAATCAGAGATCCTGAAGAGAAAAGCTGTAAAAAGATTGATTCACTGATTTCATTGTTTCCTCTTTAAATCAGAATTTACCTTTAAAGTGACTCTCAGAGCGAGGCAGAGAAAATGTTTTCATGTTTCTTCACACGTGCTGGATGTCAGCAGATGACTGTTTTCTTTTTTTTTTTTTTAAACACGCTGCTGTCGCTTTAAATAAAGGTGACGATCTGTCACATTTCACACACACACACACACACACACACACACAAACACACACAAACACACACACAAACACACACCTGCCACCACTCTCTCTCCCCGACAGGAAGCTCCACTCCATAGCTGTTTAGAGCGAGGTACAGTGTCGCTATGGCGATGTGTTGGGGTATGTGGCGGATGCACATGCCTCCGTGGTAACAGTCTCTAAGCAACGCCCAGGAAGTCTCAGCGACGGGGGTCCGAGACCAAGCGTGGCGGTTCACAAGCGACTTCACAGAGAGCAGGTAGTGCAGCAGGTACTGCAGAGAGACGGAGACGGTTATTTACAAACAATAATAATAAATATAAACAAACAACACAGCCAGCAGGAAGTGCAGGGAGAGTGTGTAAACATATACAGAGCTGATCAGACACACGCACCTTGTGCGGGTGTTCAAAGCAGACGTGGAAGTTGAGCTGTCGGAGGATGAGGAGCTCACACTGCACCACGCTGTCCCTCAGGTCCCAGAACTCCTTGTCACATTCGAGCGGAGAGCTGCTGCTGTTAAAATACCTGTTTGGGGGGGGGGGTGAGAAGTTTTCAGATTCAGATGATTTCAATACAAGGTTAGGGTAAGTGTTCACTCTGAGCATCATGTGTGAACACAAACAGCTGAATGTTTCTCTCTGTAGTCACTCGCTGTGAGGTGCATCATGTGTGAACAGGTCAGGAGGATTTCTTCAGTCATATTTACCTGTGGCTCACGTTGATGATGTCACGGGTCCTGATGTGCTGCTCCTCCACCTTCCCGGCCAGGTACAGACAGCTCATGGCCACCAGGTACGGTTCATAATCCCGCAGGCCCGCTCGTTCAAAGAAACGGTGATACAACACGCACGCTGTGGCCACGGGAACAGAGCGCATACACAGCTTCACACCTGAACCAGGAGGAGGGACAGATTAGGATTTAGGAAACGTCTTCTGACAAGTCCAAAGGAGAGACACACTCCTGCACACAATCATCTGCAATGTTTGGTTAAAGCCAAACTGATAATATTGGCCGATATGAGCGTACCAAATGACTATCGGTATCGGCTAATTTTATCTCCGATATGCACCGATATTACTCGATTTATTCACCAGTCAAAGAGCATTTCATTTGAGTTTCACTGAATTAAACTAGCAGTTCTCTGTCACCAGCCGCCCCCAGTCATAGGGACAGAAGGGTCGCCGGTTCAAGTCCCAGAGAAGATCAAATCAGGAAATAGGTCTGGTAGCTGGAGAGGTGCCAGTTCACTTCCATCTAAATCCTCACATCTCACTTAATATCTCACCATGCGGACTATTTTGTATTTAATGCATCACTTTCATGTTTTGTTTAATTTATTATTTCCTGTCAGTAAAGTGTTTCATCACCTGCATGTGAGCAGAACATGTAAACACAGGTGTGTTAGACGAGAGCTCACCTGTCTCCATGATGAAGCGACACACTCGGAAGTGTGTCTTTATGTCCCGGGCAGACTCACTCTCTGCGGCCCCGCCGGAGTCTCTCCTGCCCGGGGGACACGGCGGTCTGTCCGGGGTGGAGAGGACTCGAGAGGACGGACCCTCCATCATCACACACCAGAGTCTAGGAGGGTTTAAAAACAGATAACTGCGCTGCTTTTAACACAAGTGTCTGCTTTAGAGTGAATATGAACATGTAGGAGATTAAAATGTTAAACTAAAGTTAAAGTCTCGGCAGGTTTAGATTGACCGCCGAACTAAACAGAGCTACATGCTACATGCTAACCGGAGTCTTCTTCTTCTTCTTCGGTTGTTTCTGTGGACACGCGGATAGAACGGCGCCATGCTGCCCCCTACTGTTAGCTGATCATATCCCCCCCGTGATTAATATTCATATAAACTCCAAATATTTTATGTAGTTATTCAGGTATTTTCTTCTAAACCTGCCAGCGTTAACAAGTTATTAGTGATTAATTAAGATCTGAAAATAAAGTGTTTAAGGATCAATATGCAAGAAATCTAGTGAATTAAATCATAAATGAAACGTTTAAATAAAAACAATTCGATAAAGATAAAATAAAATAAGCATTGTGAGCCTTCAGTGTAAAGGAATCAAGTTAATCTCTGAGTTTTAAGGCATTTATCTCTCCCAGTTTCTTCAAAGACTGAAATAAGATTTTCAAGTTTTTTTTAAAAACTAAATATAATTAGGCCTAATCTATAATCACATTATTATTACATACAAATTTAACCTATTTGTTCTGCATAAACACAACAAACTTTACGATACACAAGAACATATTTTACGTAATAAAACTTTATTCCGGTCAGTTTGAGAATCTTTGGAGAATAAATAAAAATAATTTAAGTTAATATACCTCATTAAACCTAATCAGGCTGTTTGTCTTGTTTTGAAATGTTTATAATTCATGAGTTTGTGTTTAATGTTTTACTAAATGCTGAAAAACACAACAGAAAAGAATAATCGTTAAAAATAAAACTTATTCAGGTTTAAATTGTTTGTACAGATGCTTTTTTATTTATAATATCTGAACATATGTTTCCAAATTACTGACAAAGCGTCAATGTTAAATAAATAAATAAATAAATAGGCCTTAATAAATACATAAAATTGGATTTATGTACAACAAATATAAACTTTGAATAAAAAAAACAAATAGCAGGCTAACAAAATAAAGGGGGCTTTGTTTTAAAATGTCTAGCTTAGTCTTAGCCTACATAATTTCCGATTTTTCGGAGGTTTAGATTTTTAAAAGAGGTCAAATGTGTTTTCAAATCTAGAGCCTATAGCCTAATTAAAATATAAAATGAGTAAAATATTTCTAACACCTAATAAAAATCAAATGAAGGGAAGAGAAGTAGGCTAGATCAGGCAGCAGTATTTCACTTTTATGCTAAACACGCATTTAAACATTTGAACAGCTTCAGTCTCCAAAAACAAAGTGCACAATTATTATTTTTTATTACTTCAGCTCTGTTTGTGTTTTTCGTATTTACAGTTATTTACCTCAGAAATACGGCACTGAAGTTACAAAATGTGTCTTGGAAACTTCTGGAAATCAGAGGTCAGTTTGATTTTGTCGCTAAGCAACGAGTCAACAAAAAACAACAGGCTGAAGGCAGAGGCAACATGTCGTCCAGTTACTCGGCAAACCAGGTAACACGAATACCTGCATGATTAGTGATCAAAAACAAGAATCATGTTGTTGTTTTTCTGCTCCGTCCTGATCTCAGCTCTCTCTCCTTAGTATGAGAGCGCCTTCAGGTCTCAGAAGCTGCAGAACTGGTGTGAGACGAAGCGGTTCAAAGAGGTATTTTATCAGACTGCTCTGGTTTCATGAAGTAGCGGCGTCATCTGAAATTATGACGACAGCTTTTATTATTTTACAGCAGCATGCAGTGTTTGACTTATTTACATGTTTGGAGGAGAGTCTGCAGGAGCTGGTGCCCCTCTTTCCCCCCATTTCTACACCAATGCATATTTATATTTGTCTTGTAAAATAATAAAATAAAACACACACGCATGTGTGTGTGTGTGTGTGTGTGTGTGTGTGTGTGTGTGTGTGTGTGTGTCTGTCTGTCTGTCTGTGTGTGTGTGTGTGTGTGTGTGTGTGTGTGTGTGTGTGTGTAGAGACCTACTGCACAGGAGGGACACACCACCTTCATAGCCGATGATAGAGGACACCTGCTGCCAGGTTTGGTGAAGGTGAGAGCACATCTTACCTGTCTTTCTTCAGAGGTCAGAGTTCACTGGAGGGCATTTCATTTGTATAAACAAACATGAATATATTTACACTTCTGTAACCCTCTGCTTCATATCCGTGCTGTGTGTTTGTAATGCTATGGGCATATAGGGAGGCAGTGCGTGGCCGGACTTTAAGGGGACCTGGGATCTACCTCCTCGTATCCCGGCCCGACATGTCAACCCCACGGGCCGCTCCGAGGAGGGTCTGAGAAGGCTGAGGTCCTGGGGGTTCGACCCCCAACACACAGGGAGGTCTCAGACACCCACAAGCAGCAGGACCTCAGACGCAGGGGAGCAGGTTGGAGACACACACACACACACACACACACACACACACACACACACACACACACACACACACACACACACACAGAGTGTTGTTTTCTTAGGACTCTCAGAGGGGCTGTGCTGAATACCTGTCACATAATGAGGAGTTTAGCTCGCCGGATGAAGAGGATCACTCAGATAACTGATGTGAGGTCAGGTGCCAGAAACAGGAAGAGGCAAAACATAAAAAAAAAAACAATGAATGAATGTAATGTAATAAAACCTGTTTCACTTGGTGCTTGTTGTTCCAGACAGGGGAGTCTAGATGGTTGGCCAGGGGAGATATAGGGGAGGGGAGGGGGGGGTGTAGTGCTGTGTGTGTGTGTGTGTGTGTGTGTGTGTGCGTGTGCGTGTGTGTGCATGTCAGCTCCTGCAGTGTCGTGCTTCCACAACGCTGAAACAGACTGTGACCTCATAGACTGTGACGCCAATATTATGCCGTTGCGAAAACAATATGAACGTTCAAAGACGTGATGAAGGCGGAGCTTAGTTATCGCGCTTTTGCAAAAAGAAAAAAAACACTCTGAAAAGGGTTTCTGATTAGCTATTTGTTTTGTCAGAGGCGGGACTTATCCTCAAATCAACCATTTGGCCTTTTTTCAGCAGGCTGCTTGTCGTTTTCAGCGTTGCATATTTTCTGCAATCAGTACTTTAAATTGTAGAAAAATACTTTGCACATATATAATACATGAGATAAGATGCATAAGAGAGGAATGAGTCCAGCAAGAACTGAAAAGAAACTCAAGCACAATGCCTAACTATCAAAAATACATTTACTGAGGCATTGTCAGTGTGTTTGCTGTGTTTGCTGTTGCTGTTTATGTATTTTTGTAAGTTGGAACGTGTACAGCAGTGTGCTTGTAACTTTAAGTTTTGTCCTTAAACACACAGTGTGTCAATTCCACCACCAGGAGGCTCTCAATCAAAACAATAACAAAGGATGAGGTCGAGGCGGGGAATTCTCTCTGCTACTCCTCCAACTCAGGCCTCACTTTTTGCTTTTTATATCTAGAAATAAGATGTGTATCTGGACGTGTCAGGAGAATTTGGCTTCCATGAAGTGTAATGACATGATTTTGATACTCCTGGTAAGATGTGAGTTTATGCAGTGTGGTCTCCAGACTTTGTTGCACCTACACAAAGACCCCCTCCCCTCTGGAAAGCAGACCAGCTTTACTGCCTTACAAAGGCAAAATGCAGTAACTTCATTTTTTTCAAAAATGAGTTTTTGTCATTTTTGGAACATTACAGATGTTCTTTATTATGTGGACAGATATCTTGAGTCAATTGTGCTGTTTTTTTTTTTAGAAAGTAGTAGGTTGTATTTGCCTTAACTTCCAAAAGCCCTGGAGAAACCAAGGCAGAGTCCAGTAACTTCACTCATCGGGGTCTTTGTATTGCAGCATTCTGGAATACTCAAACTGAGTTAAGGTCTTCTGCCTTTGTTTTGCTGCGGATCAAAGTGAAGTTACTGTTTTACTGCAGTGGAGTTAAGGTGTTATGCCTTTGTTTTAATATCTGTCATCAAGCACTTCTGACACACACAGTAGCTTGACTAAAGTGTAGCAAAAAAATAGTGTTGGTTGTGTTATTTTAACCGTGCAACCAAGTGAAATACAGTATCAAATGGAAGTTAAAGCCTTTTGCCTTGGCATGACCCGTTATTATTGTACAGGCAATGCAAAGGCAGAGTACCTTAACTTCCAAATAAGGGTCAAAGGTCATGTTTGAGCTAGCTAGAAGATTTTTATGAACATTAATAACCTCATTAAAAAGACAAAGAATTGCCACATTTCCAATATTCTGCCTGCAACTCATTTCGCTGGACAACAAAAAGAAGTCATTTTTCTCAGTTCTAAACTCTGGCGAGTTAAGGTCTTTTGCCTTTGTAGGGCAGTTTACTCCTCTCGACTCCAACCAAACGTCTGCAGCCTTTCCATCTGATTGTCACACAGTGGTTTCTATGACGAGTGTAGGTGAAGCTAAAAACATCAAGCCGGAGAATGTTTTTGTGTTTCCCAGTAACTGGAGCGACCGGAGCCTCCGAGTCCCCGTGGAGAGGCGAAGGAAATTAACCGAGCTCCTGTGTTGCCTCAGGAAATCAGAAACTATAAAAGCTGGCTGTGATCTCAGATCTCTCGCTCTGTGCCTGGAAGAGGAAGTCTCATAATTCTCAACATGTCACAGTTGAGTTATTTTAAGTTACTTTGGTTCAACATGTGATCCAACAGTCCTGCAAACATTTCAGAGAAAGTGAACCATTAAAGCAAAACAAAATGAAGCACTTAGGGTCGACACAACACCAGAATTTAAAATTGTGGTATGATCCTAGCAAAAAACACAATACCTGTTTGATACCATGACAATAAAACTAGAAGACCTACGCACTTAATATTGGGTTATTTCTTGTTTTTAACAATCAGAAGTTGCAGACAAACGGGGCGTCTGTAGGCAAGTCCTGGAGAGCGGACGACCTGTAGCTCCTTTCCTGCATGTCATTCCACTCTCTCTCTCTGATTTCTGACTCTTTTCACTGTCCTTTCTTTAGAGTAAAAGCATAAAAAATACCTTTAAAAAAAAAGTTGGAGACAATCTCCTGCACACTGTATAAATTGCAGAAATACATCGGAAACATTTTTGTGTCCTCAGCTGTCTGTACGAGGCATACATAATCATACAAATCTTTACATCATTTGCAGCCGTTTTGAAGGTCCAATCAGTAAGAGTAAGTGCAAAATCCTACATTTCCTGGAGTGTTCATTAGAGGCTGGCTGCAGAAGCACAGGAAGTCACATACACACCCATTCTAAAAAGCCTGTTTTTACAGCAGAGACTAACATGTTTACAGCCTGGTTCAAAAAACAAATAGGTCTGATTAGCTCATGTCTCGATTGACACACACTGTACAGGGGGTGAATGTTTTGATGACTCATCAGTTTTGATTTGATGAAGGATAAGAGTTATTCACAATAAGGCGTGTAGCTGACCTGATTGACAGGTGGGCGTGGTGTAATGGTTTGTCAGGAGGTTTAAAACCCGCCTCAGCTCCAGCTCTCAGCCTGTCGTTAGGTTGACTGAAAGTTAGACTGAGACAGCATTTCCAGCAAGGAGACCACCATCGATGGGACTCCAGCGCCCCCTGCCGGAACAGACGGGGGACCTCACTCAGGCTTCAAACATTCATATTTACATTTTTTTGCTGCAGCAGCAAACCTGCTAAGCATGCTCTGGTTTATTTCTCATGAATTAAACTTTTAATTTCTAAGACTGAGAATGCTCCTCTTTTCTTTATGAAGTTAGTTTGTGTGATTTAACCCTCTGTGTGTTCTTCTTTTCAGAGGGATAACAGTGTTCACCCTCCATCATCTGCAGCTAAAGCTCGACCGGCGTCTCAGAGCTGCCCCGTTACTGGAGGAAGCCAGAAACAGGACTGTGAGAGAGCTGAGAGTCGACCCGCTGAAGCTGCAGAGGAGAAACCAGCTGTGAGGTCTGCAGCGGAGGAGAAACCAGCGGTGAGGTCTGCAGTGGAGCAGAAACCAGCGGTGAGGTCTGCAGTGGAGGAGAAACCAGCGGTGAGGTCTGCAGCGGAGGAGAAACCAGCGGTGAGGTCTGCAGCGGAGGAGAAACCAGCTGTGAGGTCTGCAGCGGAGGAGAAACCAGCTGTGAGGTCTGCAGCCTCACAGAGAAGCAGCAGCAGAGCCCACAGTGTCACAGGGAGAGGAGGGAGTGATGCGGCACAGAAAGTAGTCCCCACAGGAACACCATCGTCTTCCAAACAGAGACAGATGCACATAATGACCAATAATCTTTAAACTCATCTCTTGGAGAGTCTCTTTGTGCAGTTTGGACTCATCATAACATCACTGATTGTTTTGCAGTAGTTTGAAGTTATGAATCAATAGTGTATGAATATCTTATAAATAAGATGACTGATTTTAAACATTATCCTCCTTCCTCCTCCTGAGTGTCCTGTTTTATGATGCGTCTCCATGGTGACACTCAGAGTATGAGCTGCTAAAGAATAAACCATTGTTCACTCTTCTCTGAAACACAAAGCGGGATGTTGTCGTCTCACATTCGGCAGCAGCTTCAGTTGAACGTTTTTTCAGCTTGAGTTGACCTGCCGACATTTTGCGGCTAACTGTAGATAACAGAAGAAGTGTTGACGTGAACTCTGAGGCGTGCTCTCAAGAACACGTATGGGTTCAGATTAACAGACTGAGTCTGTTTGACAGTGATAAGGAAATAAACAACAAGAAGATCCTCTCTGTTATAAACCACAAGTCACACCTCAGCTGTTAAAAACACAATGGACAACACAAGCAAACACGACAAGTATGTGTGTCAAACTGTCAGCCTGTATCCATTTCCTCTGCTGTGGAGCAACATTTGTAATACCTCACGAGTCCATTCTTGTTAAAAAACTTTACTTCGGGGTCAAAGTTATAAAATCTTTCTTTGCTTTAAAAGGTTTATTTTTGGGCTTAAAGGTCCCATATTATGCTTTTTCTGGTTTTATATGCTCTTTAGTGTGTTTTCCATGTGTCCTGTGCATGTTTAGGCACATCTATGTGCAAAAATTCAAAGTCCGCGGAAACGCAGCTTCTCCTACGTCCTCCTGTTAGCTGTAGCATTAGCTGCATGTAACGCTTGGTTCTAGCCCCCCTCGATAAAAATTTGTCAGTGTGAGATCACTGATCTAAGCCCATTGGCTCGTTGTGGCAAGCCCTGCAGCTCATGTTGAAATTTCCGAGACGCGTGCTGAGCAACTGACCAATAACGACAGAGCGGATCGGCAGACCAATCAGAGCAGACTTGGCCCACGTGGGGTCTAACAGTGTGGGCTCAACAGAGCGTAGCTGACGGACTCAGAGCAGAGAGGGAGCAAGGAGGAGCAGTACATGAAAACAGACACTTTTTTCGGACTTTAGCTATTGTGAACGTACAAAAGTAGATACATAGATTAAATATACGAACTCCAAAAAGGGCATAATATGGGCTCTTTAAGAGACGTGACAGTAGAGGGGGCGCTAGTGAGAACTGCATGGATTAGTCGCTTTCTGTGGAGCTCTGTCACATCCTCGCTAAAATTTTGCTTATAATACACACTTTCATCTAGATTTCTCAAAAATGAACAGCTCTGGAAGAAATGTCACCAAGGGGAAACCCTTAAATCCAAAATCTGCCTCCAAGAAGGATGGTAAAGCTGCTCTTGTCACCGAGGAAGACCACGATGCTAGCAGCAGGGCGGACATAGCTAGCTACTTAACACAGTCCTCACCTTCACGTGCACGCACCATGATTGACAAAATTCACCACTTTCCAGAGAAGGAAGAAATTCTGAAGCTTGCCCGCCTGCAATCTCTTTTGTCTTTTATGGAGCCCGGATCAGTGTATTTCCCGATTTCTCACCCGAGATTTCTGAACAACGCCGAGCCTTCGCGGGAGCTAAAAAGAATCTGAGAGAGGCAGGAATTAAACACGGTCTGATCTTCACTTTCAACGGAGAGCAGAAACTATTTCAGAAGCCTGCAGATGCCGAGGCTTTCATCGACAGGTTTATTACACCTGCTGCCACCCTGTGATCTGTTGGAACCTCCGTTTCAGCTCACCGTGATGCTGCTCTCAGAGCAAGATCTGCCTCTGGGTTTATCTGGTTCCACAAGACAATAAAAGAGTTCTGAGTTTTGTTCTACTCTGCCTATTTTATGAGTGTTACGGACATACGAGGGCTGATGGAGCAGGTCAGAAACTCCACCAGTAATGTACACCATGTTATTATTGGCTCACGTAGACTGTCTATTAAGACTCTTTCCTACAGTGTTTAGTTGTCTCTCAAAGTTTATGAGGGGATCCAAGTGCCACTTCGTTTGGGGAAGTGGATGGGGGGAGGAGGGTTCACTGTATGTATACAGTACTATATATTGTGTTTTTTGTTGTTGTTTTGTTCGCTCTTTCTACACTGCGTCATCAGAACCGTTACGGTTTTGACTATATAACACGGCTGTCTCAATATAAACAATGCTTTCATGGTTATCGGTAATTCATTCGTTTCGCCACAAGGTGGCAGTTTGACCTTTATTGACCTGGAATGTCAGAGGCCTTGGAACTAACTTAAAGAGAGGCAAGGTTTTTTCCCATTTAAAATCTTTATCCGGAGACATTATTTTTATCCAAGAAACTCATATCAAACACACGGAGCAATGGAGGTTAAAATGCAGGTGGATATCACAGATATATCAGTCAACCTTTTCTTCTAAGGCTAGAGGTGTAGCCATATTAATCCATCGAAATATCCCATTTGAGCACATTTCAACCATTCCAGATCCAAATGGCCGCTACCTTATAGTTACTGGTTGCATTCTGTCTCGGCAGGTAACGTTATTGAACATATATGCACCCAATTTTGATGATCCTGGATTTTTTAGGAAAGTTTTTAGCCTTATTCCGGATTTATCAACCTACTTAATAGCAGGGGGAGACTACAATACTATATTAGACTGTTTAACAGATAGGCTCTCCACATTTATTATTTTTTTTTTTTACGACAATAATTAGTTTTATTGGCCTAGTACGTGGGCACATATAAGAAATTTGACTCCAGTTTTGCATTGCATAGAACACAGTGGCGGTTCTAGACCACTTTTACTGAGGGGGCCAAACTGGGGCAAGTTGTTTTGTCAGAGGGGAACATTAAACCCAGGTCAAAAATAGACAAAGATGCTTTAAAAAATGTATATACATATTATGCCAAATAATAGCACGCATCATTAAATACCATGATTTATATTTGTTTCAGTAACTGAATTTAATACTAGATTGTGAGTCAAATACTGTGTATGTGTTTTGAGGGGGGCTCTTCCTTTTGGAAGGGTGGCCACAGTGGGGACCAAGCTCAGTGTTACAGGGGCACTGGCCCCTGTTGGCCCCTGCCTAGAACCGCCCATGCAAGAACATTGACCTAAAACTGAAAAATACTGTACTACTACTTACAGGCCTATGGATACAAAGTTTAATAGGCTACAGCCTATATTTAAGACACAACAATCGCAACGAGACAATAATGCAATGAAGAGTGTGAAGGGGATGATATATTGTTCAGGCTCAGGCTGCCATATAAACAAGATTTAGGCTAGATAGTTGTGATATTTACAGAGGAAGTGGATTTTTTGGCATTGGCCTAGTGATGAATGATAGGCTAAATTAAAAAAAGGATGAAATTAAAAAATGTAATTTGTCTCTTTCTTGTTTTGCTTTCTTTTACACCTTATGGAGTATGTGTTCTTGTTAGCTTTATTGTATTTGCTTGGACTACATTAATAGTATGTCTCTGTGTTACATGTTTCTCTTTAGGAGGGCCACTCGACAAGCCCCTCTGGGTTTATTTGGCTCCTCCAGCACATTTCTTTCAAAATGTATAGTTTTTTTTTTTAATTAGGTGATGCAGAACAATACAAGACAAGTGAGGGGCATGACAAGAGCAAAAGTATGTAGGAGACAGGGGAGACACGACGATACAATGCACAGCATAGACAAAAACAAAACAGGCAAGCAGGGAGTAATAATAACGTTTTGCAGTTTTGTGTGTGTGGGTGTAATTCAACTGTATGCTTGTATTTCTTTTTTTTTCCTTTTCCCTTCCTCTATACCCATATTTTTGTCCTTCTTCTTTCCTTCATTCATTTTTCTTTTCTTTTCTTTATTATTATCATTATTTTTCCCTTCGCCTCCTTTTTCTTCTTTCCCCTTTCCTCCCCCTCTTTCTATATATTATCTTTTTTTTTTTTTTTTACTTCAGTCATTGTGTGATGCAGGGATGCCCCTGTCTCAGCTGCCCCCAGACCCTGCGGAGGGGGCCAGCTGATAGGGTTGCCTACTGCTACCCTCCCGCCAAGCTTGAACAACCCCCAGACCTGATGGGAGGGGATCTGTTTGTGTTGGTGCTTGGAGGTATCATCTGATTAAGTTCTTTAAGGCACAGTATTTTTATCATTGCAATTGTTTTTTTTTTTTTTTTAATGTATTTGTATATATTATATATATATATATATATATATATATATATATATATATATATATATATATATATATATATATATATAAAAAGCAAGAGAGAGAGAGAAAAAAAAATACTAATAATATTGAATAATGGCAAATAATAGAGATAATATCAATATTGGAAGCAATTGTTACAGGAGTGTACAGTAGTAATTATGATGATAATAGTAAAAAGAAGAAAAAAAAACAGCAAAGGTTTGTTGGCACGGGGTGATAGCAGTAGTAATCATAATTATAAGAGAAACAGAAAATACATAAATAATGAATAAAACAAGGCAACCAAAGAAAAACAGACAACCATCTGGATTAGAGAAAGAGAAAATAAATGAATAAAATAAAAAGAAATGCATGAAAAATGAGAGTGGCTGTGATGAGAATTTATGATGATGAATGTGATATGAATATAAGGGGGGGAGAGGAAATAAATCAATAAATAAGTCATAATAAAATGGTGGCTAAAGACAATAATAATAATAATAATAATAGAAATATTAAATTTGATGGTAAGAGGAAAATTCATAAATAAGTTGTGATAGTTATACAGAAAGGAAACAAACAAAAAACAACAGATAAATTATTAGCCCGCCGACTAAGAAGCATACAGGCTAACAGAACAATTCATAAAGTTAGAACCAATACAGGTAATATTTCTACGGACCTGAAAAAAATTCAATGAATGTTTCCGGAAGTTTTATGAGGACCTTTATACATCTAAAACCACAGCTGATACAGCACAGATTTCTGATTTTCTGCGTGCCCTTCACTTACCCAAACTGAGCACCTCAGCACAATCAGACTTAAATGCAAACAACATTGATGCCCAAAAAGCCTTTGATCAGGTTGAGTGGAAATATATTTTATCAGTGATAAAAGAATTTGACCTGGGAGATAATTTTGCTTCCTGGGTCGAAATACTATATACTTCCCCGAAGGCCTCTGTAATTACAAATTATAATAAGTCATCATCTTTCTCCTTACAACGCTCTTGCCGACAGGGCTGTCCCTTGAGCCCCTTATTATTTGCCATTGCCATAGAACCCCTGGCTATTAGTATAAGAAACCACCCCTCCATTGCTCCATTAATCTTAGGCAAAGTTGATCATCGTATTTCACTCTATGCGGACAACATAGTTTTGTTCCTCTCCCACCCTGAAGAATCCCTCCTTTCCCTTCTTGAACTTATCAAAACTTTTGGTACATTATCTGGTTACACTATAAACTGGGATAAGAGTGAATTTATGCCCCTTACAGGAGAGTTAAACCCAGATTTTCTTAAAAATCTGCCGTTTTGCATTGCCACGGACAAAATCAAGTACTTAGGAGTTGATATCCCTAAAGACCCTAAGTGAATTTATAAACTGAATTATTTGAACATGATAGAGAGACTCAAAGTCAACATTGAGTCCTGGAGACTGTCTATGTTAGGTCGAGTAAATGCAATCAAAATGATAGCACTCCCTAGGTTTCTTTACCTCTTTCAAAATGTACCTATATTCTTGCCCAAAGCTTTTTTCAAGCTACTAGATTCCTTGATCTTGCCTTTCATATGGGGTTTCAAAGCACATCGTATCTCTAAAAAGCATATCACTAAGCCAAAATCTGCAGGTGGCCTTGGTCTACCAGACTTTCGGTACTATTATTGGGCTGCAAACTCTAGAGCACTGATGTACTGGAAAGATGCTTATGAGATGATGAGATGAGATTCAACTTTATTGTCATTACACATATACAAGTATAGAGTAACGAAATGAGGTTTGGCATCTCACCAGAAGTGCAAATAAGCAGAAAGTGCAAGAGTCTGTGCTATGTACAGTAATTACAAAATTTACAGATGTAGACTAAAAAAGTGAATTATTAGGTATATATGGATGGCTGGATTAATGGGATGCTATAAATATAAATAAATGCTATAAATATAAGTGTATTCTTAGGATTATAATATACAGATTAAGGTGCAGTGAGCATGCTATACTAGTTTACAGATAATATAAAGAATATGGACATAATATGAACATAAGAATATGGACATAATATAATATCCAGGTAAAGTCACCCCTTCAACCCCTTCATGGCTGGCAATTGAACAGGATCTTTTGAAAACCTCCCTCCCCGCTCTTCTATTTTCACAAACCAGTTCCCCTGCAACTATTACAGGCAATAACTTTATAATCACAAACTCTTTGAGAATTTGGTATCAAATACAGAAATCATTTAAATTACCTGAAACTTCTGCTTATACACCTGTTTGCTGCAACCATACCTTCCCTCCCTCAATCACAGATAATACTTTCAGACTCTGGTGGAATAAAGGCATCATCACCATTGCAGACCTGTATGTTAATAAAACTTTTGCCACCTTTCTACAGTTAAAGGAAAAATATACACTGCCAGATTCGGATTTCTTCCATTTTCTCCAGATAAGAGACTACATCCGCACAAATATTTCAAACTTTCAGTCAGTGCCAACCCCAAGCGAACTTTATAATCTTATAAACCAGAGTCCTGACTCGAAACGATTAATCTCCAGATTTGTAAATCTTTTCACAGCACATAACCCTGTTTCCACACAGCACCTAAAGGTAGCATGGGAAAAAGATCTTTGTGTATCAGTTGGTCACGAGACCTGGAAAACCTACCTTAAAAACATTTATAGTTGTTCTATAAACTCCAGACACCAACTTATTCAATTTAAAATACTTCATGGGCTTCATTATTCCTGCACCAAATTGCACTCCTTTTATCCGTCTGTTTCTCCAACCTGTCCAAAGTGTAAATCAGCTGAGGGCACTCTGGGTCACCTATTCTGTTCTTGTCCTAAACTAAATAAGTTCTGGTCAGATATTTTTAATTGCTTCTCTGAAATGTACAACCTTGACATTACACCAGATCCTTTTACAGCCATTTTTGGCGGAATTCAACATTCATTAAACTTGTCTCGTCTACAACAAAAGACATTACATTCCGGCATGGTTGTTGCGAAGAGGAATATTCTGTCTCTCTGAAAGAGTGGAGATATACCCTTTTTTAGGATCTGGCTACAAGAAATGACTAACCTGTTAGATATGGAGAGGGTCCGATATAGTGTCTCTTTCAGCTCTACAACCTTTGATAAAATGTGGCAACCATTCTTGTCTTATTTATCAAAGACAACCTAACGTTTTATTCTGCTTGTATAAGTTTGTGCAAACAGTTGTCCACACTACTTATATGTATAGAAACCATGTACTTATACTGTCCTAGGCCAATGAGACACACCGTGCTCTCTTAACAGTTGGTGCTGATTCTTTTAAAAAATGTTGACTTGCTGTATTGTAAGATATCCTATAAGCATGTCTTTGTTGTTGTTTTGCTTTATTTTCGCCCTGCCCTATGTTTCTTATTTTTCTAATTCCTCTTTGTCTTAGGGGGGCTTTTTTGTTGCTGTGCTGTTTGTTTATAAAACTGAAAATGTATAAATAAAATATTTTTTTTTAAAAGAGACGTGACAGTAGAGTCAGAGATCAGAGCGAGAGAGAGTGGGGAAACGTGCCACAGGTTGGATTTGAACCCAGTCTGGTATCATGATCTTTATTGACTGGCTGTGGATCATGTTTAGAGATCAAACACTTCCTGGTCGTCCCTCTGGGGTCCTTTGACCTCTCAGTGATTCACAGAGCGATTGTTGTTTACCGTCTTCTTTACCGTTTGATCAGTTAGAGCCCCGCCTAGAGGGTAGAAGCGCCAGCCTGAGTGTTGGTGATTAAAGCAGTATCACAGGACCTTTGGACCAGGAGACGAGAGTTTTATTGGGTGAGGAGGACACGGCTGGAAAAGGTGGGTGTGAACCAGATCCAGGTGAGCAGGGTGTTAAAAAAAAATGTAAATAAAAAAACGACGTATTTGTGCAATTAAGTCTGGCTACACACTATTCCTCTGAACACACACACTAGACGATTCAGCCAGACCACACACCTGCAAAATGTCATAAGGTCAATGTGTGATGTCATAAGGTCAATGTGTGATGTCATAAGGTCAATGTGTGATGTCATAAGGTGGATATTACTTTGGACTCGTCAGCTGAGCTGTCTGAGAGTTTATTACAGTGAAATGAGACATTCAAAGATGCAGCAGTGTCCTTCTCTTACATCACCGAGACTACAGGGAGACACCTACAGGGACCACTATCTACGGAGAGCCTGAAGGGACAAAATAACATGAGATTAATGTGATTGACTCGTCAATGCTGACAGCTCTTCTTTAAATGTATAAAAATATAAAACACATGAATCTCTTACAAATAATTTTATCTTTAACATCTCCTCATGATGAAGATGATAAGTTCTCACAGATTTTGGTCAGACGTCGTTTCATTAAAGAGTTTGAAGAGTTTCAAAAGGCACGTAAAGTTTATCCAACAGATCGAATCCATCAGGAGGACGGATTCACTCCTGAGCTGGACTTTATGGAGATCCGGATTTTGTTAACAATTATCCAGTCCTTCTGCAACGCCGTCACCAGGATCCTGAGACAGGAAGAGGCGGAGCTTATCTCTTTGTCCACCTCCTGCATCTCGAAGCCCCCATTCTTTAACGTCCCCACTGACAGGAACTCTTTACATGTCTTCTCCTGCCTCTCCGTGGACACCACCTCACGGCCCACCTCCACCTGAGCCGACTGCAGCAGGTCTTTTCCACCTGACCCCGTTTCTATGAGAATCCTCGTCACCACGGCGGGCTCTGCGAACACTACGGTCAGATGGTTTCCTTCCTCGGGGGAGCGTCCCCAGAAGAATCCCTCCCCGGACTCCCAGGCCAGTTTGGGGAAGTGTTTCTGGTAGGTGGAGATGTCGGTAAACACTTCGGCTGGAGGATTGTTGAAGAATCCGGCCTCAAAGTTTTTGTCCTTGAGTTTGTTGAATGTCCCCTGGAAGGACGAGAACGTCCCCATGTGCTGGAAGAGCGACGGCTTGAACAGGATTTGTTCTTTCTGAGTCAGCAGCGTCTTGAAGTGAGACATCAGCCAATCACAGGGCATCTCCTGATAGAAGAGGAAGAGGAAGCGGGCCAGGAGAGAAAGGTGTGCTGACTTGTAGAGTTTCCCGATGAAGCCGAGGGTGGAGAACTCCAGCATCGCCCAGGTTGTCCCCGTCTTGCGTTCCTGCTCGTCCACGCGCCTCCTGATGGTGCTCAGGAAGCTTTTAGCTGAGGAGACGTCGTCCTCCAGCTGCAGGTAGTATCGACCCAGAGCGGCGCTGTAGTGCATCAGGAAGGCGTAGTCCAAGTTCTGTTTGGAGCGGAACGACACCCTATCTGGAGCATCGTTGTAGTTCCTCTTTAAACCTGCAGGAGCACCAGAGAGCCTCGTGTCAGAATCACTGCATCAACAGAGCAACATGGATATGTAAACTGTATAAAAAGATGGACGGCACTACAGTCGACTCTGACTCCAAATGTGAAGTGCATCATTTACACTTTTTTACAGCCTGAGGAGGTGGAGACACATCGTCCCTCTTTACATACAGTCCATGATGTGAAGTCCTGTAGGATCTACCTTTTAAAGGAGGGTACCACTCCTGGTGAACATGCAGGACCAGCAGCTGTCCCTGCTCCAGCTCCGAGGTGAACGCAGCCCTGATCTCCTTCACCGTACTGACCCTCCAGCTCACATCAAAGTCGGCCAGCAGCAGGACCACCACCATGGAGGAGCGCTCCTCGGGAGACGACTGGGAGAACAAAGACTGCAGAGTGGGGATCAGATAGCTGCCCTTCTGCCTCTTCACAGAGGAGATTCCAACTGATAAAAACCCTGAAACAAGACAAAAATATCTGTGATACAAGACTGTAAAAGGACTAAAGTCAGATGAGCTCTTAAAGAGACGCGGACTGAAAGAAACAAAAGAAACATGTTTCTGGTCTGCATCAGAAACTGGCCTGTGCCCGAGGAAATTTTGGAGCCCATGAAAAAGTTTTGTGGGGGCGATTTCCGCCATTGGCATTCACACATGCTGAATATTTCAGCTGTGACACTCTAAGTGTTATGGGTAGTGTAGTTCTTTTCCCTTATATTATTGTTAATAAACCGTGTTGTTCTTAAAGGTCGACATCAGACAAACTTGTGTCTTCTACAGTCTACCTTCAAAATAAAAGCAACACACTTCTGTTTATCTACCTTCAAAATAAAAGCAACACATGTTATGTTTACAAGAGGATTCATTCTTATTGTTTCATTTCAACTGTAACTGTCGTTTTATGAGTTCTTTAAAGTCCACATGAGACCAGAACGTTCACTTCAAACCATGTCCATATACCTGTTGGTTACCACGGCAACAATAACACAAGTCATATTATAGTATCAGGGCTCCATTAATGGAGTTCATGTATTAACTAAAACCACACCTCGAATTACCTGACAGCCTACTTAACACCTGGTCACCTCACCACACCCCGTTTGTCTCAGATCCTTCTACCCACCCTCCCTTCTCTCCTTCCTCATCCCTTCCCTCCTTCCTCATCCCTTCCTTCCTTCCTCTTCCTCATCCCTTCCCTCCTTCCTCATCCCTTCCCTCATTCCTCATCCCTTCCCTCCTTCCTCATCCCTACAGTCTGGGGCCGTAATCAGTTCGGGTGGATCCATACCCGAGATGGAAGCCCCACTCCGAGTCTCTCGCCCGCCCGATCAACCTCCCAGCCCAGTCTTAAAGACGACGGCCATCTTATACACATCTGTCAATATATCTTCCAATTCACATTAAATGTACTAATACTGTTGTGGCGTGCTCCTTGCTAGTGAAATGCTGGCTTTTTATCGTTGTGGTGCATGCGCTGAACACCGAGTGGACCTACTCAGATTTGATTTAACAAACTCAAATCAGCTGATCTGGAACCTGAAACTCAGAGTTTCCCACCTGAGAGTAAATTAGCTGAGAGCTCAGGTCAGTGTGACTCACTCTGCTGAGGGGACGCAGATCCAGCCAGCAGCTGATAGGACACATTCAGAGGTAGAAAGTCGCCCTGCTCCACCCACGACTCCTTGCTGACGGGACGCTCTGCCTCCCAGGTCAGCACCCGAGGAGGGGGCTCCAAGGACGTCCTCAGACCCTTTGACACAAACACATGATTTTATTACTTTATAAAAGCAAAGATATGAAACCTGAAATCTGTGCTTCTTTAAAATCATTGACACACAGGATGAGGTTACAGTGTAACCTCATCCTGTGTGTGTGTGCGTGTGTACTCACAGCAATGAGGAAGTCTGAATGGTTAATGAAGTAAAATCCACCGATGAGAAACAGCAGAGTGAAGGCAACATTCTTCTTCTTTGACAGACGCCGCATTTCCTATAACAAACACACACACACACACTTCTCTATTACGCTGGTGTGTAACTCAGTCAGCACAAGAGTAAATAATTCATCAAACAGTGAATGAATGTTTCAGAGTATCAGACATGGGCACAGGTTGGAAACACACACACACACACACACACACACACACACAATGTGACCTGCAGTGCGTCTAACGAGCCTCTCATTGAGAGCACCTGTCCTGATGAGCAGCCAGCCGGTGCTCATCAGCCTGGCTGCTCTTTCCCTCAGTTAGATGTGTGACACCGGAGAATCAACACCTTCAGTTGGCTTCTCTGTGTTTGTGGGAAGAGTGTCATAAGATTGTGTGTGTGTGGGGAAAGAGGGTTTTAACCAAGGGTTGATCAGGCTCCACTTTTTGTTTAAGAAAAAGCTAAAGACCCAGCTCTTTCATGAATACCTACTAACTTAATGATGATGGTCTCCATATTATTGATGATGATGATGATGATGATGGTAATGACGATTGTAGGAGCCTTATTGCTCATCATGTTAAATTTATGGATGCATGTAATACTTTTTGTTCATTGGATCTGGGAGGGGGAGGGGCTTGTGGACTTAATTGGGCTCAGTTCGGACTAGTAGAGAGTGGAGCCACACAGTCTTTTGACCTCTCTCTCCTCATCTCTCTTTTTGTATAGTTTTGGACTAACCTGTATCTGTTTTTTGTTTATTTATGTTTAAGTAAACATTTAAACTTTGATCATTTGGTCCCGTGGATTTTTTGGGTGAAAATTACTTAAGAGAGGAGTTCTGGGAGCGTCAAGCTACGGCTTCATTCAGTGGATACCTACAACGATGGTTTTTGTTTGATAACGACGACTTATAAGATGGTTTCTATACTGATTAGAGCTCTCAAGAACTGCCCTCAATGTTGTGCTTTGCCTCTGGTCACTTCCTGTCAGCACCTGTGTGTCAATGCTCTTAATGACATTGTTCCCTTTTTTCCAGATCCGTGCTTGTGTTGTACTTACTCTCTGATGTACGTCACTTTGGATAAAAGCGTCTGCTAAGTGAATTGTAGAATTGTAGTAGAATTAGTGGGTGGCTGTGGAGACTCCACTCCACCTTTTAGAACCCCAAAGGCCTTATTTTTGTTGTTTTATGAAGGTGCAATTGTCTTTTTGTTAGTTTCCCTGTCCGTGACCACTGTCCTACACACACACACACACACACACACACACACACACCCTCTTCAAAACAGAAGCACACTGTCTCTGCTGCTGTAACAAAACCAAAGACAACCTACCAAACATGTCTGACAACAAAGCCATTCAGCTCCTGATATCAGATTGTTAGAGCTATGGAAGTGTGTGTGTGTGTGTGTGTAGCTGATAAAGGAGAAGCCGCTAAAAGAGAACGGAGAGGAGAAGTTCCTGGAACGAGAATCCTTTGGGTTAAATTTAGCTCTGACTGTGAGCTCTGTTTACACTGACAGGTCAGATATGAGATATGGTCGTTATGCAAACTGTGACTGTCCACACACACACACACACACAGAAAGGCTATCTGCTGCTGTACACTACTGAGAAGTCAGGGGCCTCAGACGTGTTTTATTCTTAATTTTTCAAACTAAAGTCAGTTGAAGGTGGAAAGAAAGATTGTGGATTAATGCTGTCAGGTTGTCCCGGTGACGGCAAAAGAACGGACCTCTCCCCATCCTGACATCAAAGATTGTATTCACTTTGCCTTTAACAAAAATGTCTGTCCCTGTTCACCATGGGGGCATCGTGTCAGGATGCAGGAATCCACATAAACAGGTTTATTTCATCCAATCTAGTTAAATAACGAGGGTAAGAGAAAACACTCATGGGATGTTTCAAACAACAGTGCTGACAAGTTCTGAACTGCCGCGATGAAAACATGAGCAGTCTTAATTAAGCAGTGAGCAGGTGAATTCAAACTAACTCATGAGGGACAGAGTGCAAACAGTAACCAATCATGGGGGGGGGGACCCAGGAAGTGTACTAAAGGAGGTCCAGTAGGAAAAGAGAGGAAGTGAAAGAAATCAAAATAGTGATCTACCCCAGTCCCAGGACACTGACTGACAGAGACTGAAAGAGGTCTGTGCACCGTGGAAACAGGCTAAGCCAGTCGCCCCAGACACTCTAATTAAGCTACATTCTTTCAGACAAGTTCATCATGACAGATGAGGCACTGGTTTAACATCAACAAAATCGGTCTAGCAGGTGAGCCAAACTCTCAGTTTCTCCTCCTATCTCAGTTTGACTTTGGTTTTCAGGTGATGTAAACAAGCGTCGTTTAGTGGAGATGGAAAATGTGCAAGTCCGTGCTTCAGTCCTTCAGTGTTTTCAGTGGTGGCTGTTACTGTTCTAAACTCTTTTTGACTTCCAGTCTGCTGAACCAGTCACGTGACTGAAAGCTATGAATTCAGGACCAGATGAAAACAGTCCCTCGACCCACTTTTGGGCCCTCACCCACCAGTTGAGAACCAATGATTCAGAGGGTTTGTCCGAATAAAGAACAGGCTGGGGTTGTCAAAATGTCCAACACTTCTATACCAGGTTTAAAAACAGCCCAGCCTTCCTTATTTGAATGATGATTGCAGATGTTCAGTTTTATTTTGAACCTTTGGTTGCTGTCAGAGACAACATGGCTGAAAACACAAGAACAGAGAGTTGTGCATCCTACACAGTTCATGTGTTAGTCTGTTTCTTAAAGCACTTAAAATCAAGACTGAAACTGACGGGCTGGATTTTTAGCACCACGAGTTATTATCTCTTGTATAATGACAGTCATAACAGTAGACTGTTATTACAGACTAACGACACTGTTTCAGACTGGAGGCTTCACGGAGTTACAAACTCTCTGCCGGTTGTTTCCGGCTGAATACGCCTTTATCCCGGTCATATTAGAGTAAAGGTCAGTTTAGGAACAGACAGCACATACCGACTCTCCCCTCGTTAGAGAAAAGTGTAATAATAAACATATAAAGTTATTTCTGTTGTGTGTTTCCCCGGGGCTCTCACCTCATGCAGCCGGTGTCTGTGCTCCTCTCGGCGGCTGACAGTCCGTTAGTCACCGGGCTCTGATCCGGGATGTTCGGCTTATAAGGACCAGAGAGTGAGGGGGATCACCGGAGAGGAAACGATCACTGTCCGGTTCAGAGAGCTGCTCTGTTTGATCCGCCGCTGCTTCCTGCTCACGCTCCGTCTCTCTTTGTATGCGTGTGTCAGCGGCAGGTGCACCGGCTTTATATGAACACACACACACACACACACACGCACACGCACACGCAGAGTCATTACTCACGCAGAGTCATTACTCGTGGTATTTAATACACTCGGACTGACCTAAGCACATACTCTGCAGGATGAATCCACACTAGGCTGCTCTTGGGCCATCTCCAGCATTTCTGGGGCCCCATATCCCATCTCACATTGGTCCCCTCAGACCCAGCCCACCCGGATATACTATTACTATAACCACAAATGACCCATTGAAAGTTGAAGTCGTTCAGAGATTAACATGTTTACAGCCTGGTTCAAAAAACCAAATAGGTGTGATTAGCTCATGTCTCGACACACACTGTAGGGGGGGGGGGGGGGGTGAATGTTTTGATGACTCATCAGTTTTGATTTGATGAAGGATAAGAATTATTCACAATAAGGCGTGTAGCTGACCTGATTGACAGGTGGGCGTGGTGTAATGGTTTGTCAGGAGGTTTAAAACCCGCCTCAGCTCCAGCTCTCAGCCTGTCGTTAGGTTGACTGAAAGTTAGACAGCATGAGACAGCATTTCCCGCATGGAGACCGCCATCGATGGGACTCCAGCGCGCCCCCTGCAGGAACAGATGGGGGACCTCACTCAGGCTTCAAACATTCATATAGTCTGTGGTTTACCTCCACACAGCCTGTCTGCCTGATTTATTACGACTGTAAAGATTTTTTTAATGTCTCTTATTGTCATCATCAGATCTGTGCTGTTCCTAAAGACTCTCTATTTACATTTGCCACAGCAAAGATTCATTTAGTGATACGTTTCCAGTACGAGAGGCAGGGGGCGCCAAAACACACACGAGATGAAAGTTTCTCAGCAGCTTTATAAAAATACATCAAACATCACTACAGATGTGTATCATACGCCGTAGAATACAAATAACGCCATAACAAGTCATAAGCTCCTCCTCCTCCATGTTATCAGATGGGACATGGGTCAAAGCATGAAATCAAAATACACCTTTCTCAGTGATGGATTTTGACTTTTATTAAAGTTAATGCTGCTCACAAATCCGTTCAAGACTTTATTTCAGACGTCCTGCAGCCTCTCGTTATCTCTCCTCCATACTGCCCCCCGCAGGTCAAACTCTGACCCAAACTTCATTATTAACTCTTCACCTGTCAAGTCTAATTAAAGTTTGTTACGGTGACTGAGGAGATGATTGACCCTGAGCTCTGTGAACGTCGTCTTCGCAGGTCCACGTTGCTTTTATCTGTTTTAAATATTCTGAACTGAACTTAACCCTACGCTGCGTTGGGTCACCTGTTAAGGTCAGTGAGCATGTTTGTAAGGATGAACGTAGTGGTAACCTTCAGTGTTGAAAGACAAAACGGTTGCATACTTACTAAAACCTGCAGTTCCCTGACTGTCCACTTGGGGCTGGCTCCAAAAGCCAATGAATTCCCATCAGGTCTCATATTAAAATGCTAATCTTTACAGCAGAAATAAACACAGGAACACAATAGTTTGTTTCTTTGTCTGTATTCAGGCACAGGAAGTGACATATTTTTAATTGTTCTGTTTTGATATTAAGGCTCAGAGTTATGCACACATTTACATAATTTGGGGTGTGGCTGCTCTGATGGACAGGTGGGCGTGTTGCAGCAGTTTGTCAGGTCATCATCCTCTTAGTGTGATTCTGGATTTTTCTAAAATTAGTGTGAGTCAGCATTTCCAATATGGCGCAACCCTGGTTGGGCTTCAGAGACACCAGTGTGTGACGTCACTGAGAATACGTCCATGTTTTATACAGTCTGTGTGATGTGCAGAAGGTCACACGATGAGCGTGTGTGTGTGTTTATTCACTCTCTGGGGTCAGTGTGTGCAGCACCGAGGTGAGGATGGATAGAAACCCTCTCAGAGCTTCATCGTCTCTCGGCTGCTGCTGAAGAGTCACTTTCACTTCTTCTTCTTCAGGTTTTCTCACCCCGTCCCCTGTGGCTCCCCCTCCCCCCTCCTCCCCCTCTCTGTCTCCCCCCGTGCAGAGCAGCTCACCGAGTATGAGCGTGCGGCATAGTGTGTCTTCAGAGTGTGTGTGCTGCGTGTGTGTGTACAGGTAGACCCTCCAGGGGAGTGCGTGTGGTGGCG
>NC_089206.1:20249614-20412114 GCF_963930695.1 Labrus bergylta
CTTCTCCTAAAGTGAAGCTGGCTGGTTCCTTCAAAATAAAATACAGACTTCTCCTTCAAAATAAAATACAGATTTCTCCTAAAGTGAAGCTGCTCCATTGTCCCTTCTGGGCCTCCATACATGTGTGGTGGTGACTGTGTCTGCAGAGACTCTGTCCTCTGACTGGATTTTACTGTTCTGCTTTGTTCTGGTTGACTCGGGACGTTTCTGGGCGGAGCTGGTGTGTTTCCTCCAGCCAATGACAGCGCAGCAGGTGAGTTTTAGGAGTGGATACAACTCAGTGATTGGACGAGATTCAAACCGGTGAATATGACGGACGTGGACGTAGCAGCAAAGAAGAGAAAATATAATCAGAGTGAGGAGAAACACCAAGTAGATAAAGCTCGTTCTAAAACGAGGGTGAACCTTGTGTTGTCTTTTACCCGTGGACGTGGAGTTGGTCTACTTCCTGTTGGACAGGCAGGTGATGAACACCGGCGGTTAGCTTGTGCTAGCGTGCATTAGCTTGCAATGTAGGTACAAGCCGTAAACGTACACACTACATCCTGCAGGGGGCGGAGCTTCTGGGGGAGGAGGGGCCACGTTTGAATGTTTACAAACAAAGCAGCTTCTATGATAATAATGCTGCAGCAGTAACTCACTTCTTGAAGGGGCACCGGTTCAAGTCCTGGTACGATGAAAGTTTTTTAATTATTCTGGTTACTGCAGAGTACAGAGCGCCTCCTGTCTGCAGCCCCTCATCCTGACGTCTCTCCATTAAAGCTTGTCCACAGGTTGTGTGTTTGAGCAGCATGTCTCTCTGTCACAGAAAGTAAAGCTGAACATCCTCCTCACTCACCTGTATGTGGCAGAGAGCGGTGAACCTCATCTCTCTGGACGCGCTGCCACAGGCTGCCAGCAGGGGTCCGCGTACTCGCTCTAAAGCCGCCTGACTGACGGCGGGGAGGTCGGGGCAGAGGTGGAGGAAGAGGCTGAGGGTGGCGGCCATGACGGGAGGGTGGGGGCTGACCAATGAGGCGTCGAGCAGGGAGAGGATGTCGAAGAGCTCGTCGTCTGACTGAGGTTTGTACCGCTGGAGGACTCTGAGGATGTCACACTGACCCCACACATCACACTCCTTCAGCCTGAGAGGAGACACACACAGACAGGTGGGTAGGAGGGGAAGGTATCCATCAGAAAATGCAGCTTCACTTCTGCACACTGTCTCTAGATTGCACAAATATGTTGACAACATTTCGGTACTTAGAAGTTGCAAAAATATTTGTGCAATTTCGGCAGAGTGTAGGAGTGAACCGACTTTTTTGAGGCGAATCAAAAACAATAAAATATCCCACACTGGGTGTCCTCCAAGCGGGCGACCCAGGTTCAAAAAAAGGAGAAAGTTAGAGCATTTAACCTGTAGTTAGCGAGTTAGCGTTATGAGACCTCGAGTCTGAAGTCCAAACTCTTGTGATGTGTTGAAGTTGTTGATTAGCTTTCTATAACAACAAAGCCATTTCACGTCACACTGATTCTGATTCAAACTCAAGCTTTTATCGATTTCTTTTTGCAACAGTTAGGGAAGAGTTTAATGGCAAACAACTCCTCACAGGTGTTTGTTTGGATGACAGCAGTGTTTAAAAGTCGATATATTTTTTTATATTTTAAAGGGCTGGAGCTGTAGACGGTGATGGTAAAGACGGACGTGTTGAGCAGGAAGCTCACAGTCAGTCTGTGAAAGGAAAGCTTTCTGCACTCACAGGGAAATGAACCGGGAAGCAAACGGGTGAGCTGATTTGATTAAACGTCTGCAGATAAAGGATTATGGTCAGAGCGAGAGAGAGAGAGAGAGAGAGAGAGAGAGAGAGAGAGAGAGAGAGAGAGAGAGAGAGAGAGAGAGAGAGAGAGAGAGAGAGAGAGAGAGAGAGAGAGGGGCTCGGTGCTGCAGAACACTTTATAAACGCTCCAGTTGCTCGCTTATAGGAACCTCAGCAGGATTCGACATGAATCACGGGGCGTCGTTACCTGTTCAGGAGGTGGTGTGTGATTGGTTTGTTGATAGCGACCCCTCCCTCCTCCTTCAGGATCTCCTCCAGGGCCCGCAGACAGTTCACAATGACCACGGGGTCGGGGTCCCTCAGCAGGCTGTACAGCTCGTTCACCACGGAAGCATCTGGAACATTTAAAGAAAACACTCATTCAGAAAACAAACTCGAGTGTCTGTGGAGGAGAAAATCCTCTGATTCTGATGCACGAGTCTGGTTCTGATCCAGGTTTCTGTCTGGTCAACATGAGTCTGGTTCTGATCCAGGTTTCTGGTTCTGATCCAGGTTTCTGTCTGGTCGACATGAGTCATGAGTCTTACCTTTAAGAAGGTGAATTTGTGTGAGACAGAAGAAAAAAACAAAAGAGAGTAATAAAGAAATGGACTTGTGTCTGTACCGATCTCTGAGGTGGGTTGGAGGTTGTAAAGTTTGGCCCAGCCGAGGATGGCGACTCGTCTCACGCACGCCGCTCTGTCTCTGAGCCCGGCTGTCAGCGGCTGCTCCACGTACTCCACCAGGCTGGGCAACCTGACACACACAGAGATATCACCTTCTTTACTCCAGCACTCACAGGCCGATGACACAGAGGATAACGTGTGTGATGAGCTCACCTGAGGTTGGTCATGTTCCTCAGGGCCAGGCTGCGGACCATCGGGTTCGGGTCCTGACAGTCCTTCCTCAGCGTGTTGATGACCAGCAGAGACAGCTCCGGGTTCAGAGCGGCATACGAGCACAGGAAGACGTAGACCAGTTTCTTCTGGACGATGTCGACGGTGGCGCACGCTTTGACCATCTCGCTGAACAGACCGGACACATCGACGCCCTGAGACATCGACCTGGGACAGAGAGAGAGAGAGAGAGGATGTAATGGATCTTTTTTGATTAAGAGAATATTTAACCTTCAGATGTGATGCTTGTGATTAAAGGTTTCTCTGTAAACATGAACACCAGGTGCTCGCCGAGTGTTTGCAGTGGCATTAAACCACACCTGCTGTTACCATGGAGACCAGGCATGCGGCTCAATCAAGTGACAGAATTAATTAAACAAAGTCTGTGAATGACTTGATCGGAAAATGTGACCCTCGATAATGCAGCCAATGTGGAGACACCTGTAAAAAAAGACACCTGAGTTTGCAGAGCATTTATTTTAATTCACTGATAATCCAAATATTTGCAGAGGGACATCGGGCTTCATGATAAAAGTTCATCATGACGTCATCATGACATCATCACTTCAGTCCGTTGAGACCTGCTCGCCTGCTCTCCGCTGCTCTCCGCTGCTCTGTCACAGCTGAGCCGGTTTCTTATCATCATTAAATGTTTTGAAAGGACACCGGAGCACAGCTTCTACATAAGATTGACAGAACATTTGGTAACTGACCTATCAGATACCAGCTCTAAAAAATTCTGTTTATCAATACCAAGCCCTACCACCAGGCTAAACTAATGACTATTTAAGAGTTTTCCACGAGAGATAAAGTATAATTCTATTATATATTTTTTAATACTGAGGACTACTGTCATATTTTTACACCCCTAAACTATTATATATCGTTACTTTTTATAACGTCATACTTCATGATTTTTATTGAGAGCTCCAGTAAGTGCAGTTCTGACTGACTGTAGTTTTAACATGTAGAGTTTGATAGAAGATCAAAGAGGGGGGGCTCAGCAGGGGCCTTACAGAATATGTATCACCCGAGGCTCCTCTGTCAAAAGAATCCGGCCCTGCAGACACACCTGGTGGAGAACTACAACCTGTCTGTCACCTGTCACTCACCTGATGACTTTGAGGATGGTGTTTCTGTAACGCAGCGGGTCGGACTGGACGTTTGGATTGGACAGAGCTCTCCTCAGCTCCCGCACCGCGTCGTCACCGCCCAGGTACGGCATGATGCCCGCAGACAGGCCGCACACAGACCGCAGACAGGCCGCACAGAGACCGCAGACAGGCCGCACTCTGACACAGCAGAAAAACTGACACAGCAGAAAAACACAATTCTGTTTCTCACATTAAAGTACACACACGTTATTTAAACACAAGATCTCCCACATTAATGACACAAACAAACAAACAAACAAATGTGAAACTAGTGACAAACATGACAAAGCAGTTTAGGGAAGAATTATCGCTTTTATCGTCCAAATATGAATTAAAATGAACATTAAATGAACTGAAACACACACATCTCGAAAGCTTATATGTCTAAAATAACGTCTAAATTACTAAAGTATTAAAATCTTTACCGTTTAACGCTCAAGTGTTGGATTTTATTTCACTCCGGTGACCGGGATGTTTACATCGCGCTTACTTCCTGATTTCTTCTTCTACGTTTTTCTCCTGATTTAATCATGTGCTGCTCTCTGCTGGTTGAAAAATAAATTACATGACTGCCACTTAACTGTCAAACAGGAGTAAAAACAACCACTATTTATTATTTAGGTGAGCAATGTTTAATTATATATACAAAACTGACAATCACCCAGATAAACACATTGTCAGATTAGAAATTACTCATTAGATTAAACTAATAGTTCCCAATCTGGTTGAGCTCATTACCCCACTTTGACTTCATGAAACTCTGGAGACCCCAGACATTCAAAACACAGACTGCAGCTTTTTGCAAAAACTATTACTTTAACAATAGTGGGATAGTTTATTCTGCTGTATTGCAGGTAAACATTCATTTTAGAGCACATAGACACTACATCATATATTATTTTGGACAGAGACAGAAAAGCCGGGATGAGATTTTATTTTCTGTGCATGACGTGTACAGCCAGGTGAGCTCTGATGAGAGACAGATCGAGATACTGAAAGTCGCTTTGTTTTAGCAAAACCAAAACTAAATAGATGTTTAGATGGGGGCGGCAGTAGCTTGGTCTGTGGGGACTTGGGTTGGGAACCAGTGCAGACCAAATCTGGAAATTGGTCTGGTTGCTGGAGAGGTGCCGGTTCACTTCCTGAGCAGTGCTGAGGTGCTCTTGAGCAAGGCACAAATCATAAAACACTCATCAGACGTTGTAGATTTGATGAAGTACTCAGACAAGTCTCAAAGTGCTTTCTAAAATGTAGACCACTCAATTTAAAAGTAACACCTTTAAAGACATTTCATGACACATGAAGACGCTGTAAGTAAACAGAAGAGCCACACAGAGCGCCAGTCGGAGTCGATGATGGTTTTATTGATTGTGAAAAGCAGAAATCTACAAACAGAGACGGCTGCAGCCCTCCAGCAGTCTGAGTCCAACCCCGATCCAAAGGCAAACATCTGCTCCACCCGCCCCCACTGGCTGGGGTTTAAAAGGTGGAGCTTCATACACAGGAAAAGGGGGGGAGGGACTTTGTGCTGGACAGCCAATCAGCCGCAAGATGGAGGGTCTGAACTCCGCCCAGCAGGACCAGAAGAAGCTGCTCAAGCCTTCCTCTGGACTCTGAGGGCGGAGCCAAGACCGATTGATTCTTTTCATCAGGTACATTCACCAACATGAGATGTTGACATCGTCCACCTCTGACACACAGCACCCCGTCAATGATAAAACACACACACACGCACAAACACACACACGCACGCACGCACACGCACACACACCCGTAAACTCCAAGTCTTCTTTTTAAGAAGCTTCTGGAATGTTTGTTTGGAGAAGTTGGAATAACCTTTTCACATTTGAATAAATTAAAGTCATGTGTTTGTTTGGATTCAAACGGAGGGCAGGTCTAAATAAAAAAAGGGAGGAGGTCGGTTAGTAACACAAAACCCTGAATTTCAATTTAATTCATAAATTGTTGAAATTTGTCTTGTTGGATAAATAATCATAATCGAAGTTCATTCACAGCCGATATAGAGGTCGTTCTGATCCACACACACACACACACACACACACACACACACACACACACACTATGACAGGTTGGGGCTCGGAGCTGGGCTGTTGTTGTCCTGATTGGCCGCCTGACTTCCCCGTGGAGGAACCTCGATGATGCGAGGCTTGTCGATGATGCGAGCGCGTCGGTCGCCTTTCTCTACGATCCCGATGATCCAGGCTCCGCCCGCTGGCCCCTGACCTCCGGCGTTGCCGCTCTGACTCTTCATCTCCGAGCAGAACTTTGCCGCCTGCTCTCTGGGTAAACACACCAGCAGACCGCCTGGAGACCGAGAAACGAGGTCATCGTGAATTTATCTTTAAAACTTTAGTCAGAACAAAAGGTCAAAGGTCAAAGTCATTCATTCATGGACACACGGTGACGCTCTCTCTCTCGCTCCCCAGTGGGAGGTCGAGTCAGAGGGCGCGTTTTAATCTATTCTATTTTAATCAAGAATAATAATTAGTCATTTAGTCAAATTTAGGAATTTTACTCGTCTGATCCGCGACCCCTCTTGGGGAAAGTTCGGGAAAGGTTGTTGTAGTGCGTAAAGAACGATCAGACTCAAACACACTCACAGAATCCTGACTCTGAACTCTGGAGATCTCACTGAATCTCTCACCGTCACATGAGACGTCAGAGGAAACAAACATGGAGGACGACAGGCGGGCCGATTTGACGATGTAAGATTTAAGATTAATTTTTTTGGGGGGCTTTTTGTGCCTTTAATGGAGAGATAGGACAGTGGATAGAGTCGGAATCAGGGAGAGAGAGAGAGTGGGGAGCAACATGCAGGAGAGGAGCCACAGGCTGGATTTGAACCTGGGCCGCCTGCTTGGAGGACCATAGCCTCAATACATGGGGCGTGCACACTAACCACTACACCACTGTACCACCAGCGCCCCCTTTTACGGTGTAGACGTGGGGAGTGAACATGAGCCGTGCACGTTAGAGAGCGAGATAGAGGCGTGTCAAATGGTTGTTCATCTTCAGCACAACAGGAAGTCAGATGACTCTCAACACGCCTCTCAGAAACATCTGGATCTGATGGTGTGTGTACCTGAAGTCTCTGCTGACGTTCCCTGAACCAGGTTGAACAGGTTCCCGCAGGCCTTGCTGATGGCCGCCATCTTGGCTAAGATTGGCAGGTTGTGGATAACGAAGGCCACCTCGTTACGTTGCTGTGCTGCCAGGTTGTTGGCGTGTCCCAACAACCCGAAACCCGTCACGTCTGTGGCGGCGTGCGCCTGGAACTTGTGCATCAGGCCGGCCGCTGGGGACAAAACACGTGAAGAAGAAAGAGTCAAAAAAACATTCAAACTGGACGGAGAGCAGTTCAAGAGAGGACCCAGGACAGAGACGTCAGAGCGTACCTGTGCGGTTTAGCGTTGCCATGGAGAACATGGCTTCCTGATAGGCCTCTTTCACTTCCTCTTTGGTGATGACCAGCTTGATCTTGTTCCACCTTTCAGGCTGTTCAATAAAAAACAGAGACAATAAGTGCTGAAATATTCAGAATAAATGGAACTTTAAATGATGTCGATGTGAGCGGAGTCGACCTGATCGAGCCACTGGTGAGCGTTCACGGCGACCTGCGTCCCCAGAGGTTTAGTCAGGACCAGCACGTCACCCGGCACGGCGCCGTCCGGCCTGAAACAAAGCCGTTAATGTCAAGATGTGCAGGTTAACCAGCTTCAAAATACAGCAATTCACCTGGTTAACATGTGAATCACATTTAAATTCAAATGTCCCATATGAAGTAAAATCCACATCCTGTTTATCAAACACTAATAAGCGTCTCTAGCGAGCGATTTTTTCAAGCTACAGGGGCCGTTTAGGATGACGTCATAAAGCGGTCCACTTTTTGAGCACGATTGTGTTCACACTGATCAAATGAACCGCACTTTGGGGGTCAAGCGTACTCAGATCCGGGGGGCGGGTCCCTGATGTGAAACCGCCCTCAGTGTCCCCGTTAGGCGTGAATCTCTTGTCAAATTTGAATCAGGATGAAGAAATACTGCACGTTTAAAAAAGGGATCTGTTAAAATGGTTATAAATGAGGGCGTGGTCAGAGTGAGACGAGCAGAGGGTCAGAGGGACGTGAAGGTTTGTGTTGATGCCGCCGTCACCAACAACACGCCGTCACTTAGCAGGATATAATTATCTCTACATGCTGCTGGCTGAAATAACCAGGACGAACACACTCTGATGAAAAGCATTCTGGGAAATCTCAAGCTGACCTCAACACTTAACATGTAGACCGGTTTCATCCTCTCAGACTCACATGATGAACTCGTTGGGCTGACAGACGACCGACGCCACTCCTCCCACGATGATCCACGGGTTGATCACCGTCTGACCGCCCGTCACTGAAGTCCCGCCCTCCTCCGCCGCATCCCGAAACCCACGAATCATCAACGGCATCACACGCTCACGGTCCTGCGTCACAAACACATAAAACAATAACAAAGATGGAGAAGTCAGAACGCACAACAACACAAACAAACGGACGCCACACGGGCAAAGGCGTTCACTGTTACATGCAGAATGTTTCAGATGTTTCGAGGTTAAAAAAAAAGACGTAAACTCAACAAAGCGGTGTTGATGTCATCGTGTTACCTTCTCGTTCATCTTCTGGCTGACACTCAGCAGCATCAGCATGTTGTCGCACTCTGTGATGCCCATCGCATAGAGGTCGCTGAGGACGTTAGCACACGCTATCCTGCCCTGAGAGAGAGAGGGCGAGAGAGAGAGAGACAGAGAGACAGAGAGAAATAGAGAGAGAGAGAGAGAGAAATAGAGAGAGACACAGAGAGAGGGGGAGAGAGAGAGAGAGAGAGAGAGAGAGAGAGAGAGAGAGAGAGAGAGAGAGAGAGAGGAGGGGGGGGAGAGAGAGGGAGAAAGTTAATTTTAGGGGAAAAAAAGTTCAAAACGAGTTGTCTTCATATTAAATATCTTTGTATTTCAGGAGGATATTCAAGCAGGGATCAAACTTTTCTGCATCCTGAGCATCCTTCAGGCTGACTGTAGATCGTCCTGAACAGTCGACGACTTCACCAATCACATATGACGGTAGAAATAGTTAATGCCGTGTTGATATCAACAGATTATAAATAAAAAGTATTTCCTCAAGGTGAAGGTTTCTATGATGGGTCCAGGCGGGATCTCACTCTTTCTGCTATCGATTATTCTGTCTGACTACGAGAGGCCAGGATACCTTGTTAGCTTTGCTACTAGCATACCGTCATCATTGGTATTTATATGGAAGTGATTTACTGTCATCACGGTTCAAAGAAAAATGTATAAAACGTAACAATTTAGACGTATAGATCACGATAATGCAGTCGCGTTGTCTATGAGGTCAGCAAATGTCAGCAGTATATTTTTAATATTCACGCTCCTAAACTATTTTCATCAAACTCTCCATGTGTGGTGTGATCTAGACCCGCCCACGTTCACTGTACGAGTTCATCCCCTCTCACGTCTCTGTGTTTGGACAACCTCACTTCTCCTGGCTAACAGCAGCGGGCCGTGTGTATGTGTGTGTGTGTGTGCTTCACAGAGAGAAACAGCTGTCAGTGTCTTACCATCATGTAGGGGTCTTCCACCAGGGGGTAGAAGAAGTCGGTGGTCTGCACCAGAGAGAGTCCTCCATGCCTCAGAGGGATCACACAGCAGTCCATCCCAACACCTGCAGAAACAGCAGAGCGAGGACGGAGGGGATACAGATGAATATATTTATCTAAAGGGCTAAGATTACAGAGAATCTTTTAGTAGGTGTGTCACTGTTGTCTTTTACGGATAGAACAAATAAAGATCTGTTTCACTTCAGTATAAGGTTGTCAAAGTCTTAATGATACCACATTTTCAAAAACATAATCTGTTATCTCAAAGGTCCAATCAGAAGAGATGTGTAGTGAGTGAAATGATAAAGTGACCTTACTATATGATCAGACATTAAGGAAACATGCTGGTCCTGAATGCTCTGGATTTGTTTGGACCAGAGAAGGTAGGCGGTTTTAAGACACCCCCCCAGTGTCCACCACATGGCAACCTGTGTGAGCATGGACTCTAGAGAGGAGGGGAAACAGCTCTCTACAATGTTTAGAATTTAGACTGCAGTACTCATTTTAAACACTAGGTGTCAGAGTTACATACTGCTCCTTTAAAGGTCCCATGTTATGCTTTTTCTGGTTTTATATGCTCTTTAGTGTGTTTTCCATGTGTCCTGTGCATGTTTAGGCACATCTATAAGCAAAAATTCAGGTAGGCTTCTCCTACCTCCTCCTGTTAGCTGTAGCATTAGCTGCATGTAACGCTCAGTTCTAGCCCCCCTCGATAAAAATTTGTCAGTGCGGCGTCATTGTCAGTGTGAGATCACTGATCTAAGCCCATTGGCTCATTGTGGCAAGCCCAGCAGCTCATGTTTCCGATTAGCGTGCTGAGCAACTGACCAATAACGACAGAGCGGATCGGCAGACCAATCAGAGCAGACTTGGCCCACGTGGGGTCTAACAGTGTGGGCTCAACAGAGTGTAGCTGACGGACTCAGAGCAGAGAGGGAGCAAGGAGGAGCAGTACATGAAAACAGACACTTTTTTCGGACTTTAGCTATTGTGAACGTACAAAAGTAGATACATAGATTAAATATACGAACCCCAAAAAGGGCATAATATGGGCTCTTTAATGTATGAATTGAATGGATTAAATATTGCAGAAAAATCAAGTAAAAAACAATATGGCGTGAATGTATTTGTGCAGCTAGACAGTTCTCTCTCTTTTGCTCGCAACATCTTTACGATTAAAAAACAACTTTATGAAAGCTTTGGTACTTTTTGATTCTATGGATCATTAAAATAAGAGATATATGATGTTTAAACATGTGGTATTGATAAGAATGACAGTATTGAACGTTTTACAGAGTTTTGTGGGAGTTTGCCAGAAATGTATTCAGTGAATATAAACATGAAATCACTGCACAATGTGTAAGACTTCTTCCGGTCTCGACGTAGTTTGATCTTCCCCACAATCGTATCGCCCTTTTTCAAATCTGGTATCGTGACCACCTGGTCAATATGCGATCTTTGGTAAGTGTACACCTGGATGAATGATTTCCAGGTAACCCTCCAACAGTCTGTAAACTGAGAACACGTTTCCACTCGTTATTGTGAAACAGAAGAAATTATTCACCAACAGCTTGAACTTTGAACTAAAAGCTCCTCAAACATTTCTGCTGAATCACTCAGACCGGTTCTGTTACATACCTCTGAGCTAGCTTCTATTATCGATTAAATCCATGTATGCTAAGCTAACTGGTGACGTAGGGCTGTTTGTAAGTAAAGTATGTAAACAAATGTTATAGAGGAAGGTGTACTTTTAATATTAAACAGTTTATACTTCTCGACAAGTGCCATCTGTCAAATGAGTGAGCATAAGCTAGCATGGTTAGCTGCAACGATGCTAACAAGCTAGCTGAAACCGGTGTTTTGGTTGAACGAGCAACCGTGTTAATTGGTGGCTTTCAGCCGGATGCGTCCGTAGTTTTCGTTGTTACAACAGCTAAAGAAGATCAAAAATAAGACAAGTAGCTGTCGTAGAGCTGCCTTTCTATTTAGTTTTTAGTTATAATATCAAAATAAACACATTATATATATGTATATGTAACCGTTGTAACTACGACAACCACAACCTTCTTTGGCCGAAAGTCACCAGTTAACAGGGTCACTTGTTGAGCCATAACACCGGTAACGTTTCTGACAGCATGTCCAGGATATGAAGGCTGATTCTGCCAACTTTACCGAGCCGGGGGGCGGGAAGCTGTTGGCCGAACTCCGATGCTTGGTCTCCGGCCTTCCCTGTCCCGTCGGCCCGGTCCGCTTCCAGTCCCTGCAGGAGTTTGAGCAGAGCCTCCTGCGGGACCTTACAGCCTCATCCCTTCAGGTCCGAGAAGCCTGTGAGCCGGAACCCGCGCTCCAGGCCATGCTCCTCGGGTTTGAAGGGTTTGTATTCGGGGGGAAAGCATCCCTCAGTGCCCGCAGCCTCCACAGAGGGAGGCGGGGGTGTAGAGCCTGACATACCGGCCCGTAGAGCACCTCAAACGGACACCTCGAGGCGCGGACTCCGGTAAAAACAGTAGAACGATGAATGGAGCGCGAGTACGCAGAGAGCCGCTTCAAACAAGAAACAGGTGTAGAGAGAGCGAGAACACTACCGATTCAACTTCCGGTCTGGACTTTCAAAGTATTTTTTTTTTATTAAACAGTCAGCAAATTACACAAGCCAGTACTGACAGTAACATGACATCATTCCAAAAACAACAAACAGAATACAACAACAACAAACGCTGTGAGTAGGGTCCATTAAAACCTCCTTCAACAGACCCAGGCTGTGTTGATGCGAGCTCCAGGTAGTACCAGAGATGCCTGAAGATGTGGGTATAGTCTTAATGTTTCCCCAAAATATGTTTTTTCGGGCTGGCTTTATTCAGCAGAGTATATCAGCGTAGTAGCAGAGTTCTTAAATTACCTGAACTTTGGAGATTATTCCTTAAAATAATAATTCTGTTATTTTAAACCTGAAGTAAAGTTGGAGTCGTCAGAGATGTAGGCTCAAAGCTTTTATTATGAAGGCGGGATGTTTGATATCCGGAGGCAAACCTATCACATGACGGCCACAAGGGGGAGCCCGCCGTTTATTCTTATACATTTTCATTTAGAGTAAATCCCGGGTAGTTTGGATCCCTGGATTATAATTTTATGACGAGATGAATGTGATTTCGAGGTAAATATGCACAACATGAAACCAACATGAAAAGATGAACAGGCCAATCACAGGGAGAGAAACACCTGACGCTTTCTGGAGAGGTGTGGGAGTGCTCACCTGCAGTCAGAAACACACGAAGAAGACGGTTTCAGGTGTTTCAGCAGCTAGAATAAAAATTAAAGTAGAAACGTGAAGGAGATTTTTGTCCATGTTTTCTTCCTCTCTGAATACAGAACGAAAACAACTTTTGATAATTCAATTTATAACTAAGTCCATTCAAACATCCTCCGATGTTTTTAATTGAAAAAGAAAATAATAAATATAGAAAAGGCTAAAAATAATAAATATAAACACCTTATTGATTGACGTTTGCGGAGTTGCTCATCATTAGATCAGCAGAAGGATGATGTCAACACACAGTTTAACCAGGTTACTGAGGAAGTTTACATTATTAACATGTATTTAATAATATTCTTGTTTTTTTATATTCCTATCTGAATGTGATTCTGTATTTTCAGCCCAAAACGTGGAGATGCCGGGGATTGAACCCGGGGCCTCATACATGCAAAGCATGCGCTCTACCACTGAGCTACATCCCCCTGGTGGAGGAAAAGCATCACAGCATGTAAGTGAGGTCAGAAATCAATACACCCTCATAAACACAGCAGAGAAATGTGTTTTATAATGATTTGTTCTACAGTCTGTGATCTGCAACGTTCCACCAGTCAGGGACTTTCCATGTTCCCTTGATGATACTGTTGGTGTTTTTACAACACCTCATTTAAAACTAATAGATGACTAGTTTCTGCACCTCATATATAAATGAGCATTAACATGAATAATAAAGAGGAGTGAACAGAAACAAAGAGAATAATATTAAAAAACTTTCTTTTTATTCTCACAGTCACCTCGTCATCTTTCTGAAGCTGTACCATGAAGACACACGACGAGCACAGAACAGTTTATAGACTACATGTGAATCATGTTGTGACAGGAAGTGGTGTTTTTTTTTGGTTCACCCCGAGGTCCTGGTGTACGTGAAACTGAGCAGAAGATGTTGAGTTTGTGGTTTAGCTGTTTTTAGTCAAACATCATTTTGCATCACCTTTCAGTTTCACGTTGTGCTTTTTCAAACTTGTTTTCTAACACCTAGAAGGAGAAGTAGTTTGAACCTCATGCTGGTCTTCTTTCTGGTCTTGATGTCTCGTTTAGGAGCTGATCATGAAACCTGCTCAAATGTTTTAAATGATATTCACAGAGCTTCAGAAGCAGACAGAAGAATAAAGAGAGAACAGATAAAGAGCAACATCAGAATAATAAGATTCAAAGTGAACCCAACATGACAGAATCAAATATAAAGCTGAAGAGAAACACACGAGCTGCATGTCATGAGACAATAAAGCAAAGTGAAGAATAATAAAGAGAAACTTCTGCAGACATGTTTCTGTCTCGATGAGGAGAAAAAGCAACTGAAAGCTTTCAGTCACAGGTTGGTTTCTGGTTTTCCGACCTGTCGTCTTCTTCTATTTTACAGTCTCATTTATATCCTGACGCTCCGCCTCATATGTACAGTCTCTGGTCTCCATGTAACGAGGTACGTAGCTTTTTTTTCTCTTCACATTTCTTTAAAATGAGTCACACAGAGCAGGTTAAAACTCTGTTACAGTCTGTTGTTAGTATGTTAAAGTCTTCGGTGTAACTGCGACATGTTTCATGTATGTTCCGGTGTTTTACCGAGAAATGGCGAATCTTGTCTGGAAGGTTTTTCGTCTCGTTAAATGGAAATATTCAGACAAAGCTGGAACAGACTCGACGCTAGTGACAAACACTGAACTGAATCAGCTGCAGGGGTTCAAATTATTTCAGAGGATTGAGAAATGTATTCCACGCGTACTCTATAAAGGTGATCATGTTCACAGCGGTGTTTAATTTCTGCATTTCTCTTTCTGTTTTCAGGTGATATCGTCGTCGGGGATTTTATTTCTCTTTGTTCCTTAATCTGAGTGAGATGACGTATTCAGCCCCAGAAAGCTTTGATTAAAATGAAGTTCAGAAGAAATCCTCGGTTCACGGCTTCATTGCTGGTAAATGATCTTCACTGGTTCCTCCTCATCTTCAACACTTCTGTCTTTGTGATCTTTCCCCTGAAGGACTGTATTATTCTGTTCACTGAAAGCTACATCTCATCTTCTGATTGGTTTTTCCCTCTGTGGGTGGAGAGAAGGTGTAGGAAAGGTTGAACCTTTAAAGAAAAAGCACATGTGGTTTAGAGATTCCTCTGAGTGGGAAGGTGAAGAGTCAGAGGTGTAAACACCAACTGTCTTATTTCAGCAGCCTCCATCATCCCACATTCAGAGCAGTTTAAAGATAAACTCCTGATCTGCTTCATCACCACAGGAATGTTTCTTATGTTTCTTTTTCTCTTCACAGATTTTTATGATGAATATATTCGTAAGTCGAACCCTCACCTGCCATTGGACAGAATATCTGTTTGGAGACGCGTGCTGTCCGATGTGTCCCATCGGTAAGATCGTCAATCTGTCCCTCCAGGATTTCTCCGGAGGTTTCTCTGACTGTTGCTGCCTGAGCAACTTATGATAATTTGAGGTTTTTGTTGTCGTAACACAAAGTGTCCACCGCAAGTGTCTGAGACAAAGCGGCAACCTCTGATGTTGACAAATAAGTGCAGCTTCTAAGAGTGGCCAGACAGGCCTCAACTTTAACTGTATCAACCCCCTCACTAAGACTACTGTCATGTACAACTGCAAATCATCTGCATTGGGATGAATCGCATTCCAGAAGAAAAACACAAATCTGTGTGAAAGTAACAGTGGACCCAGGACAGACCCCTGTGGAACTATCTGATTATTAGCGAAGGTCTCAGAGAGCATGTTGTTATATAAAACACGTTGAGATCTTTGAAATCCAACAATGTCCTTTTCCAGATTGCATGACATTAAAGTTTTGTCTTTTCAACAGGGACTCGAGTAAAAACAGACTGTGAGGAGGACAAAAGTACGTCCTGTCAGCCGTGCACAGAGGGGACTTTCATAAATAAAATGAACGGACTAAAAAAATGTTTTCCCTGCAGAGAATGTGGAGCAGGTAAGTTAATGTTTATGTTGTTTTTATTACCTTTTTAATTTAAAGGCAGAAGTTTTATTACTGAGTCCTTGATGAGGAAACTGCAGCTGGAGTGTTGTTCTCTGTATTTCCTGTTTTTTCAGTTTGTTTTTAGAGCAAACCTTAAATCTGAATCTCTCATTGGTTCAGATGTTTTCCTTTGAGTTTACAGCTTGAAGGTGTTTTAAATAGTCAGATTCATCATGTTGCTGTTTAGTCTTAAAGCAGTCGAGTATGTCTGTATTTATCTTTGTGTCGACAGGTTCTGGTCTGAAGATGAAGACGTCGTGTACGATACGATCAGACACAGTTTGTGAACCTCTGGAAGGATTTTACTGCTCAGACTCGAGAAAGGACGACTGTTTTGAAGCAAAGAAACACAGACGCTGTGAACCAGGAGAATACATCAGTCAGAGAGGTGGGTTCATACATGTAACTCCACACACACACATACACACACACACAAACACACACACACAAACACACACACACACACACACACACACACACACACACACACAAATAAACAAAATATTCTTCCTGAGAATTGAAGCAATGAGCTGTTTGTGTTATTCCAACATCAAACTGTTCCTGTAGCTACAGATGAACTGGTGACTGAAGGGAAGTTCAAGTTATTGTCAGGAGAGAAGCTGAGAGGACTTGAGTCAGAGAGAAAGTGAAACAAACGCATGATTACATTCCTAAAGGATGTGAAAACACCGAGATTACTGACCAGAGGATCACTCGCCTGAGTGCTTCATGGGCCTGAAGAAGGTCTTGGTGCTTCAGGCCGCAGCACGGAGGCGATGCTGCAGCATGAAGACCGACTGGCTACTCTCACCAGAGCAGCTGCAGCTGGTTTTGTTTACACAGAAAATAGTCAAAGGGAGCAGCTGATCTGATCAAATCACACTGCAGGTGTTCACACAACATGCTGAGTTTACACTAAATATATCAAGGTCTGTAGGAAGCCTTGGGGAGCTTCAGGTCTCTCTCCCTGTCTCTCTGGCTTTCTACCTTGGGATGAATTCATGTGCCATCTGGTGGCAGAACTTGTAACTTTAGTGTTTGATATTAATCTTATTTCCAGACACAAATATTAGTGAACTTATTTCCTTTGGTTTGTTCAGAGTCTCTGATTGGTTCATATTTTAGACTGCATGGATGATATGTCTGCAGTATTTCATACATGAAATGAAAAGTTATCAAAGATTGATATTTAATCAAGTTTAGAAAGATACTTTTTCTTGGTATCAGGTGAAATTGTTCTGTGAATAAGACTTTAATCTTTAATCTGGACTTCAGACTAAAAAATGTTTTCAGGTGTTTCTTTCTGAGATTCTGCTTTAAAGATCTCATCATGTATTTAGTTTAATATTGAAAACTGTCACTGTGTGTATTTCCTGCAGGAACTTCCTCCACAGACACCGTGTGCTCCACCTGCTCTGATGGAACATTTTCAGACGGGACGTTTACATCTTGTCAGAATCACAAACAGTGAGTGAAGCTTCACATCATACATGGACTCTCCAGATGTTCCTGTAATAACTGTCCCTCTATCATTACAGATGTGAATCAGAGGGTCTGCTGCTGCTGAGAGCAGGAACTGAGACAGAGGACGCTCAGTGTGGAGGACTACTTTTACACTGGACTGGACTGATAGTCTGTGTTGTTGTTGTGGTTCTTTTAGTTCTCGTGCTTGTATTAACAGCGTGGTGTTACAGAGAGAAGATAAAAAGTTTTCTAAACAGAATTAAGAATTTATAATGTGACAATAAAAACATGATCATGTTTCATTATAGATACCATCAATGATTTGTTTTTTCATCGCTCATGTTTTTTTACAGGAATAAATGCACCAGAGAAACTACCTCCGTTATGTTTTACATCTCTTTACTCTCAATCAGCTTCACAGTTAGATCATTAAATGTCGCTCACTTTGAATTTTTACTTTTAAGGAAACCATTGAATCCAGAAGGCCACACAACGGAACGGTTGATGTTTAGAGAAAAAGAAGATCAGGTGAGACTGCTGAGATTTTCAGCTCAATGATCACTAAATCATTCACATAAGTCATAAGTTACAAAAGTTCAAGTTTTAAAGTAAATCTTTTCTCCCCTCAGGGTGTTTCAGAACAGCCCTAAACATGCAGACATTTCTCTGAGCCTTGCAGACTAAATGTTCTCCAGGATCCAGGTATTATTATTCTGCTGGATTCTAGGACATTATCGCTGCAGAGTTCAGAAAAAACCTCAGTCCAAGCTAACAAAGTTCTGCATTAGGACAAGTTAGAACCCAGTCTTAAGCTAACTGTACAGAAAACGAGGAAGACTGGCAGACATTGAGTTTTATTAATGCTGTTTATAAAAACTGTTTGTTTTTTGTATCTGTTTTAAAGTTTTTATCTCCTTTGCTGCTCGATAAGAACGAACACGTCACCGAGTGTTTCAGCTCAGTTCATGTCCTGATTTTAAAAAAACTGATCTTTGTTCAAAAAGTATAAAACTACAACCAGCTGAACAATTAATTAAACATATGGTAAAACATAAATATAATATGTGGGTAAAAGTATTTCTAAAACTTAAAGTTTATTTTAAGATTTCAGATTTCTTCAGAATCTGATGTTGAGCATCTTCTCTCCATTTACTGTTCAGGATTTCATTTTTCAAAACTACAGAAATATATGAATATAACATTGAAGTTGAGCTGTATGCCACCTGCTGGTCAGGATGTGGTACTGTAGTTTCAGGGTTTTTGTAGACACTGAATGAAAAGGTAAAACGTGCTCACTTTGTAAATCCTGCAGTAAATTGAAAGACGTGATTAAATGTGAGAACAGTCGGTGTGTTTCTCTTTTCTTCCAGATATCTGGTGAATATAAGACATGCAGAAAAACTACATCACTGAATTTAAATATTTCATTTGATATTTAAAAAAAAAAATGTCAAGAAGTTTTTTTAAAGGCAAACTTGTGTTTCAGATGTCAGAGACTGTTCCTGTAAATATTTTCACTTTGAGTTCTTCTAATGTCGTTTCGTAAAGACAGCTGAAAAACTTTAAAGGTCAATTATTCAAGAGTTCAAAGGGTTAAGTCTGGAAACTCAAAGATCATTTAAATATCTTGTATGTAAATATGGACATTCATGTTTTGTACAGCGTCAATAAAAGTGATGAAATCTTCTCTCTCTGGTCAGTGTTTGTGTCTCATGATTTAAAACGAGCCACACAGAGAACAAGAATCTGAAGTCTGAACGTTGATCAGAGTGCAGCTTCCTGTTCATGAAGGAGAACAGCAGCAGAGGTGTGAGTCAGGTATTCACATCTCAAAGGATGATAAATGTTAGTGTAAACGTGGCCTAAATCTCTATTTTACACAAACTGATTGGGTAAAGGTAGCCCGTCTGCTTCATATGGATAACACTGGAAACATGACTTTTGATTTTTCAGTTAAAAATAGGGCGCGTAGAGCTTCAGGAAACACAATACACCATCGTACCTCTCTGCCTCTTGGTGTCTACATACAGGTGTGTTAATGTCCTTAAATCACAGGTATGTACCCCAGTACGAAGGTCAGGTCTGGTGTGAGTCTCTGTCAGTAACTTTAATGTTTAAAGTCGAGTATTCTTGAAGCTTTATGTGAGAGATGTTAAACTGTACATGCTAGGCTAGCATACCTGTGGCTATTGCTTAAGCTAACATTAAGGAGCACGTAGAAATGCTAAGAAACACTTAATGGGCTTGTTTTGTGTTGATGGTTATTCTGAAGCACTCAAAGGGTTAATGCAGAATCATTCTGTTTAAGGCAGGTCCAGCTCTAGGTGGAGGGTTGTTGTTCATCTGTTCTTTTTTGGTTTTTTTGGAGTTCTGAGACTCCAAATCTTTTCATAGTACACACACCATGGGACCATAGTCCGTCTAACGCATCAGTAAACTGCCCCCTACTGGACATAAAACACAAAATGTACTCAAATATACCCATCAGAAAAAGAGTTGATTCTATTTCACATGTTTTATTTTGGAGTTCCATCTTTTTAAAAATATATCTGTCTGTAATAACATCAACTGGAGTCAGTGTTTCAGGGATTTTTACATGTGTGTCACAGAAGGGAAACAGAAGCACGCCTCTAGCTTTGCAGAGTACTCCACACCCGGTCTCCCACGTTACCAGCTCGCATTGAATGAGTGTGCAGACAGGCCAAAGTGGAGTTTAGATGAAATGAGTGTGGTCTGTTCCGTCGTGGTCTTTCTCAGCGTCTGCTGCACCCTGAATGCTGTCTGTGGGTTAAGTACAACTCAGTCGGGGATCGGTGGTCGGGTCGTGAGACGATACCCTGGAGCCTGCGGCCTCATGACAGTGGTGTCCAGAGGTTTAGAAGAAAACCTGAAGTTAGCAAACACGAACATGAATGCAGCTAACTAGCTAATAGTTTGCAGATCTTGTGCAATATGAGTAATGTGGAATATATGTTGTGTTGTTCTGTATTGGTATTTTCCTGTTTGTTTATGTGCAGATGTGGTTTTTCTATTGTTGTTATTTATTTAATCGAGTGGAAGCAGCTGAATGTTTGGCAGCACTGTGAGTCCAAGACAACTTTCCCTGAGGGGACAATAAAGTGTATCGTAACTGCTACGTCTCAGGTCACAGACCTTTGAGCAAAGCAGGCGAGGAAACTGAGTAGTGATCTGTGTTCTGAAGTAACTGATCTCCCCGCTGTACCCACTTCTTATAGAACCAGACCAATCAATAAAACTTGATGAAGATGATTTGGTGGGGCAGTCAGAGCGTCTCACGAGGCGTTTGTACACCGAGCAGCAAGTCATGATGGACAAAGTGTGAGGTGTTGTCTTCATGTCTGTTTGCCTTTTTGTTTGTTTGTCCCCTTCCATGATATTCATTAATCTTCCTGTTTTATTATTATCTTTTATTCATTTGTTGTTTGGACCATAAAATATCGTTTCCCAGCGTTTACTTTATAAAGTGATGATAAAAAACAGAAACAACGCAAGTGATAGAGAGCAGACATCAGAACCATGGACAGAGTCAGAACAGAAATAAAATGTGAGACACAAATACATATTAGAAATAATCTGAAGAAATGTATTAAAACAGAGATGATTCTTTTTTCAAATGATTTGTTTCTGTGGAAGGAAACCGAAGTGCTCGGAGTAAACCCACACCACCCAGGACTCCATGTGGGCTCACATGTCGTCCTGTGTGGGCCTGGTGGGACCTGAAGTCCTTCCTCATATCCAGGTTAGGCCCTCTGAGCTAGGAGCCAATGAGAGGCTGATAACAGAGAATAACCTGAACATGAGGTCTGACGTCAGGCCCCAGTAGACCTTTCTCACAGCTGTCATAGCAGGAGCTGAAAGGCTCGCTGCTACACAAAATGACAAAATGTCAGTTCTTAGACTCTGCAGTGAGAGAAGAGGCGCAGACATGATGACTCAGGTCAGAACGTTTCTATTCTTATATTTTATTTCTTGTATGTGACCATCGACTCTTTAAAGAGTCTGTGGCGGTTTAACGTGGTGCGCGTGGTCGTGTAAAGCAGGATGTGGAAAACGTTGCCCTCGTGTCGTCGATGTGTCTTATTGAGCGTCTTCTGGTCGGCGGTGTGGGTGAGAATATTTCTGCATTAAGAATTGAGAACTTACAATAACTTATCGTAATTTAGAGTGTTCAGTTTGATAATTCAGAAACATCAGAGTAGTAAACAAACAGGAAGTGAATTATTCCACAACAGCTGTTTTCAAACGTCTTTATTTACGATGTCAACGTGGTCATCTAACGTGGTCATTAACGTGGTCATCTGAAAATACTAAAGGTCACATCGAATGAGACACGACACAGACCGGGAGAGTCAGAGAAAATAGAGCTGCTACGTCACATGACTCTACACATTAAAACAGGAAGTTTAGAGGTTAACCCGGAGTGAACATTATGTGATTGTTACTTCAGGACTACCGGTTGGTCTTAAATCCTCTTGGAGGATGTTCTCTGATTTATTATTTTAAATGAATGACCCTCAAATTAGGATAACAAACCTGTTCAAATAAAAATAATATTTTCTTGACTTTGGGGGTTTACTAGAATCCCACTGTGACATCACAAGGAGAGCACATTAGAAACGGAGCATTTTTCTCTGTGTTGTAAGACTTATGCAGACCACAAACAAAGGACTGGGTGGGTTTATTTCACATGTTGTGGGTCAGTAGACCCTCAGGTTACCCACATATATGTTCAGAAACACTGAAGAAGTGGATTTTTCATATCCCTTTAAGATAATCATTAAATGTACCCTTTAAACTTTATTAAAATGTTATTTAGCATTCATAATGTTATTAATTATCGCAATATTTACAGTGTCAATCATTATGTTCCACATTCGTGTGATTCATGTTGAAACATGACTCCCAAGTCATGTAAGTACAGTAAAACTTTTATGAACAGCTCAGGTTTTAGTTTACTTCAGTCTATGAAATGACCCCACCTTTATTTGGGACAGGCGTCAACACAAGACGAGCCGTTAACTATTCTCAAACAAAACTTTGAGGATTGCTTTTCATTGTTATGCTGACGATTTGCAGCTGTACGTGCCACTAGGTGTAGGAAGCGGGTCTGATACAGCTAAACGTGAGGCCTGCCTTGCAGCTGTTAAGACTGGTTATCAAAACATTTCCTGTTGCTTAATTCTGCTAAGACAGAAATTATGTTTATTGGACCAGCGAAACTGGGTCATCTTTTTGATCCTATTACTTTGTCTCTCGATGATTGTGAAATCAATCACAGAGACCGAGTTAAGAATCTTGGTGTGCTTTTCGATCAGACACTATCGTTTGAATTACACATAAAGGAGGTGACCAGAGTTGCTTTTTCCACCTGAGAAACATCTCCAAGATCAGATCAATCTAGTCATTTAAGGAGGCTGAGGTCCTCATCCATGCCTTTGTGTCATCTAGGCTGGATAACTGTAATGTCCTTCTGTCAGGTCTGCCAAAGAAAAGTCTGTGAAGTGTGCACATGGTTCAGAATGCTGCAGCTCGTGTTCTGACCGGAGCCTGCAGATATGAACACATTACCCTGGTGTTGGCCTCTCTTCATTGGCTCCCTATTCATGCCAGAGAAGATTTTAAGGTGCTGCTGCTAACTTTTAAAATATTAAACGGCAGCGCACCATTATACCTTACCGACCTGGTGAACCCCTATGTGCCTGCCCGAGCCCTGCGTTCTCAGGGGACAGGTCTTCTGAGTGTCCTAAAGGTCAGAAAGAAGACAGTTGGTGAGCGGGCTTTTTCTTTCCGTGCACCGACACTTTGGAACAGTTTACCTCTGGACATCAGGCAGGCTTGTTCTGTTGAGGTTATTAAAGCTAAGTTGAAGACCCATCTGTTTACTGTTAAGTATGACTCATGATTTCTCTGTATGTTTTTCTGAGAGTCCGAGTGTGTTTTTAATTGTTTTTAGTTTCCAAAATGTTTTTTAAACTGTATTTTGTATTAACTTTTGTACAGCACTTTGACTGAAAGCGCTATATAAATAAAAGTATTATTATTAAAGACGGGAAAGACTAGAAAACTAAAGTCAGGGTTGGTCATTTCCTCCAGATCCACTTTTTAAGATTCTGGTGTAAATTGTCTTTAGGTCCTGACAAAAATTAATAACTCATGTTCTCTGAAAAAGGAACAAAGAAAATCCATCACCTGTATCAGTTTGTAAGTCTGTAAAAACTTTGACCAATGTCTGCCACGAGGTACCAATCTGATGAACCAATCAGACGCCTCCCTGTCTCCCTGCTCACTCTCTACCTCTTGTGTGCTCCAGCTCACACTCAAAGAGATGAACTGAGGTCCGCTTCTGGAGAGACGACGCTCAAGCATGTAAGTGAGGGGGCGTGGCTTTGGAGGGAACAAAGGGGGAAGGGGGGGAAGGGGGGGGGGTGCAGACAGCACAGAGGCCTCTGATTGAAAGCTGCCTTTATTTGTCACAACATGCAGCAACACCAGGCGAGTAAAGGTCCTGACACACCAAGGAGACCGCCAATCCGTCGGTGAGCCATCGCCCCTCTAGTTTTTGCGGTGTGTCCAGCTCCGTCGCTACCCGTTGGCCCCAGTTGGCCTTTTTTTGGCCGACTCTACATGTTGAATCTGAAGACCCAGCGCCTGCGCGGTTGGGGGTAGGACTCTCTCTGATTGGCTGTTCAGATGAGCGAAACAGGAGAGCCAGTGCACGAGAAGAAATACAGAAGCGCCTCGTCTGTTCTTGTTCCACTAATAAAAGATCAAGAGCTGACAGCACCATTTTCTACTTTTTATCAGACATTATTCTCCAGTAGAAGTTCATATATCACGAGTGTTGAGCGACAGCGGTGAGAAAATTTTCTCCTTGTATCATAACAACGGTTTATTTATCTGCGTTCTTCCTCGTCCTTTTCTGGTTTCCGTTTTTGGAATGATGATAACAGACTACTGCCCCCTGCTGGCATGGAGAGTTATGTGGTGGTTGGCCGTCAGCTGTAGTCTTTGCGGTGTGTTCTAGGGCAGCTTTTTGGCCAAGACAAAAGTTGTTCCATTTCTAGTGAAAGTGCATCATCTTCATCAGAATGAGGAAATATTTTCAGCACAATGTGTGACTTTGATCTGTGCGTTTCAGCTGTAAATAAGATTTAGACAGACTCATTGGACACGAAAGTCAAACAGCAGTCTGTAGCAGGTTATGAGTTTATTTAGAAGGCTTCTTGTTTGTGTTCTCTCTGTATTTACTGTGCCTTTTTGCTTTTCTATCCGCTCTTTAGTTAGCTCGTAGCTTCACGTTTCATGTAAACTGATACAGAATGAGCGTGATCTAAAAACTCTTACTAACATCCAAATAATCACTGAGTATGTTCTTCTTCTTCTCTCTAGTCCTTGACTAAAACAGCTTTTATACACAAGAGGAGGAGCCGGCCGTCCCGTCCATGTAAACACAGCTCTGACAACAACACAGCCAGCGGGACTCGAGCTTCTCACTCATTGTAGACAGTCATGACTCAGAGACACATTTACACAGGAGAGACTGGATTTATGAAATATTAATGTGTCACACATTCTTCCTTTAAGATACCGTTCTAACTCATCCTCATTCTCAAGTCTGAAGTTCTTCTTCCCTTTTAAGAAATTAAGAATACATTTTTAAGACCGATGGTGAGAACAAACCTCCAGACCGTTTAAAATAAACGTTTAGCTGATGTGAAACCTCCGTGTTGGAGACAAACGTCTCTCAGTTCAGTAAAACACGTTTCTGTCTCGGTTCTCCTAAAGATGAGCTACTGAAGTAGAAAATAATCAAGTTTACAGGAATAGTTAAGGAGTTAATGAGAGAGACAGTCTGCAGCTGAGAAATGTTTTTGCTGTGTAGCCAATCAGCATTTAGATTTCCTGAAGTCCTTGAATGCATCAGACATTATTGATCTGACCTCCATTCAGCAAAGAAACATTAGAAAAGGCTGATCTTCATTCCAACCCTCACCTCATGAGCTTTGGGTAGTCCCGTGTGCAGAGGCTGTAGTCCTCCAAGTGGGTGGCCTGGGTTTGAATCCGACCTGTTGAAACCTTCCCACATCTTTCCCGCTCTCTTTATCCACTGACCTCTCCCTCCATGCAAACGGATTCAGAGTGAAGCTTCTGTGTGACTTACTGTTAAACTGAGACTCAGACGCCGCTCCTCGTCATCAACCAAGAGATGAAGGTGTTTAATATAAGACGTACATGGAGGGGAGAGTTTCACTTCACCACACCAGAATCACTGACAAACGTCTCAATGCTTCCAGAGTCATATATCATATTGTCCCAGGATTGAAGAGGATGAGTTAGGATGTGTGTAAAAGAATCAATGCAAGGAGAAAAAGAGAAACCAAGTCTAGATGAACTCTCTCTATACGACTCAGCCGATCATCACTAAACCGTTAGTCTAAATGCAGCTTCGAGATTAAAAACACCAGCCAGCTGTCGTTCCCACATCTCCCCCTTCTTGCCTAACTTCAGTAAAATTCAGAATCAACTACAGGATCCTTTTTCTCCTTCACATACAAAGCGATGCATGACCTCGCCACCAGCTTCATCTCCGACCTCCTCGTTCCTTATTCCACCCCTCGTCCACTCAGATCGTCTCGTCTCGGCCTTCTTTCCATCTCAGGCTCAAATGATGAAACAAAAGGTGACCGTGCTCTCGCTGGTTTGGCCCCACACTCTCTGGAATCAGCTCCCACAAACCATCAGATCTGCAGAACCTCTGGACTGTTTCAAGAAGAGTCTAAAAACTCACCTGTACAGACGAGCCGTCACCGAGCTACTCAAACCGTTTCTCCTGCTCAGTTTGTTTCTGTTTGTCTGATTTGAACTCTGACCTGTTTGACTTTGTGATTTATTTATTCAAACTTTCTCTTTCTGTATGAAATGTCTGATATGTTTTTAATTCTCTATAAACAGCGTTCTCCCTTTGAGTGTAGGCTATGATCCGGTTTAAGATATCTTTTCTCTCCTTCAACTCGTCAGTTGTTGGTGAAACGACCATCAGGGGCGCCTGTAGCCTGGTGGTTGTGGCGGGGGCCCCCATGGCAGGGGGCAGGGGGTGTGGTCCTCGTCATGGCAGCTGTGGGTTCAGGTCTGGCCTCCCCCTTTGCTGCATGATGTCCCCCCGCTCTCCCCTCCCCATGTTTCCTGTCTCTCTTCAGCTGTCCAATCTAATAAAGGCAAAAATTCCCCCCCAAAAAAACAAAAACAATGAGACAGAGGAGGAAGTCTGCATATCTACTGCCGACACAGGAAGCTGAACATTTAGATAAATGTTTATCGGATGATCTCCACTGGATTAAGAAGTTGGAGGATGAAGGATCATCACGCCTACATGAGCTCGTTGGACTCTTCATTCTGAAACAACGAGCTTTAGGTGGAGCTCAGCAGCTTCGTCCTCTGAGAGAAGGCGTCTCACCACATTTTTTCGGGTGTTTCCCTCACAGATTGTCTCTACAGTCATCAAACATCTTGTTGTTGCTGATTTCATTCTAAACTGACTGTGGGGGTTTCTGCAGAAAGGATTCAGACACTCATCTCAGACAACCCGACTCGGTGTTCTTTATCACTGTGTCTGTTATATGCAAAGAAGGACTTTCTCAGGGTCTTGTTCTCAGCGAGGGTTAAATGGAGCGTGAGATTGAAGGCGGATTGGCTCAGTGTTGGACCAAACCGTCGTGGTGAAGAGGGAGCTGAGCTTCAAGGTAAAGCTCTCGATTTACCGCTCGATCTTCATTCCAACCCTCACCTCATGAGCTTTGGGTAGTGACTGAGAGAATGAGATCTTAGAGAGAGGGGGAGGGGTTAAGACATCCAGGAGGAGCTCGGAGTAGAGCCGCTACTCCTTCACATCGAGGGGAGCCAGGTGAGGTGGTTCAGGCATCTGATCAGGATCCTCCTGGACCCCTCCCTTTGGAGGTGGGACTCCAGCGCACCCTGCAGGAACAGATGGGTGACGTCACTCAGTCTTCGTCCAGTACAGTCAGTGCTCCTGACAAACTGTTACACCGCGCCCACCTGTCAATCAGGTCAGCTACACGCCTTATTGTGAATAACTCTTATCCTTCATCAAATCAAAACTGATGAGTCATCAAAACATTCACCCCCCCGTACAGTGTGTGTCGATCAAGACATGACAAGACAAGCTAATCACACCTATTTGTTTTTTTGAACCAGGCTGTAAACATGTTAATCTCTGCAGTAAAAACAGGCTCTTTTGAATGGGTGTGTATGTGACTTCCTGTGCTTCTGCAGCCAACATCTAGTGGATACTCCAGGAACTGCAGGATTTTACACTTCAGCATCGGCTTCATTTTTTAAAACAAGATGTCGCTGCTCATTTCAGCCTTGGATACAGGTGAGCTGATTTGGCTCTGAAGCTGGTGAGTTGTGTTTCCTCTTTGATTCAGTCATCCTGAAACGTCTCTACGTCAGGTCGATCTAATCCACTTATTCTCAGAACAAACTGACCGGGATGAATCCTTTCGGACAGCCCCGCCCCGCTGAGAGTTGAGATTATGTATAAACAGTTTTCACACATTATATGACGAGGCCTTCAGACGTTTAAATCTAAAAGAGTTTCTTTCTGTGAAGACGAACAGGAGAGAGTCAGGCTGTTTGTAATGTGATCAGCATTAACTTCTGCTGTCTCAGCCTGTGTGTGTGAACAACACATCTTCTTAATGGTGTTAAACGTGTTTAACTGACTTGTACCCACACGCACGAGGAGGAGCATGTTCTCTGTTTATCTCCTGAGACTGAACAGAAACGCTTTACTGCACGCTGGAAAATAAAGATTCAAACCAACCAGGGGATATTAAAATGCAGAATCAAGGGGCGCAGATGGCCTAGCGGTTAGGTTGCGTCCCATGTACGGCGGCAGTCCGACCTGTGGCTCCTTTCCTGCACTCTCTCTCTCTCTCTCTCTGATTTCTGACTCTCTCCCCTCTCCTGTCAAATAAAAAGACAAACGCCCCAAAAATAAATCTTCAAAAAACACAGAATCAAAACCAGCTGCATGTGATCTTTCTTTTGAGTGACTTTTTTAAAGCGAGGCCTTTCGGTCTAAATTAATCTTCAGCTGAAACTATTTGCTCAGGGGGCGCTGCTCTTACTGCGAGCAGCAGCAGGTGAGTGTCTGTGAGTCTCTGTGTTTTGAGATGCTTTTCTTCTGTCTCCATCGTTTGTGTTCATCAAGTCTGTCGACTGTATTCTCCTGTTTTATGTCGTTTCTCATGTCGCCATCTGTGTTTCCTGTTTTCTGTGTTTCCTGTTTTCTGTGTTTCCTGTTTTCAACTGGCTGCAAAACAAACTTCCCTTAAAATCAAGTTAAAGTTGAAGTTGAAGTTTGAGTGGATCTAGCTCATGGTGATCCTCCTTGGCTTCCTTTGGAGGTTTCTACACTTTAACCTCGAGGATCAGACCCAAACCTCTCCAGGTGAAACCTGATCCGGTTTCCTTCAAGCCGACTCGTTTAACCTGCTGACATTGGAAAAACCCGTCATGGATGAAGTGATGAATGAAATGAAAACAAAACAAACGGGACTTTCCATGTTCCCTTGGTGATACTGTTGGTGTTTTTACAACACCTCATTTAAAACTATAGAGGACTAGTTTCTGCACCTCATATAAAAAGTCCACAGAGCTCAGTGAGCATGTACGTCTCTGATAACAACATCGAGAGTCTGAAGGTTCAAGATAAGACCACAAACTGCCAGGATCAGTCCTGCAGTCACCATGAGAATTAACATGAATAATACAGAGGAGTGAACAGAAACAAAGAGCTCTTTAGTTTCCAATGAAGTGAGACAGGGCGTGGAGTGGCACCAAGCCAACAGATTTCAGTTGAGCATTTTATAAATATTTACTGGAGCCGGATGTTCTTTCAGAATAAAAGCACATGGAAGGCTTCATCACATCAACTCTGCTTCTAACCATCATGCTCATTCAGGGACTCTGAACAGTTAGTGAGGAATAAACAGAAGTTTAAAATCATCAATTATAAGATTATAAAGTTCAGACTGTTTAAAAAGCATAAATAATGTTTCATAAAGTCTAAAAACTCCTCCTGACATCACTTTACTTTTACACCTGCAGACTAACCAAACACTGTTCTTTAAAATATTTACAGTCGTATGATTTTATAACGCTGTGGTGTTGTTCAGAATATTTGGGATAAAGATAATAATTTTATAATTTATAATAATTATTATAATTATAATATAATGCATTATTATTATTATTATTGTCAGATACGTTCAATCTTCTGTCACCTTTTGTGTGACCCTGCAGATTCTGTTGATTTTATATTCTTTACCTGGCTCACTTTGCTCCTCCTCCTCATGCTCACTCACTCTCCTGTAATCACCTGCTCACATCTATCCAATAACACAGCTCCACATCCTCATTGTCAGCCAATCATATTGCTGCTGCTGTTTTTAAATATGGCTGCTGTGTAAAGAGTCCATCAGTGTGAACTCATCCATTCATACCATCGAAGTAGCAGGAGCAGCTTGGGGTTAAGTGTCTGGCACGATCTGACATGTTGCTGCAGAAGCTGGAGATCGAACCCTCGACGATCTGGTTGAGAGACGACCGACTCTCCCACTAAGCCACAGCCGCCCCTCATCAGGCTTCTTGATGAGCTGATCATCTTGGATCACCCTCTCCTCCTGTTCAAGCTCCAAAGCTTCTCTGACAATAATTCAAAATCACATCAAATCAATATTTATCTTTGATTCATTAACTCGTCTCTCCTGATTGAAATAAAGTTATTTGTATTCTTGATTTCTAACCGGGCGGCGAGGTTATTATCGTTTTGATATTTTTCATTTGTTTCAACTGGAGTTTAGTTTGAATACGTCTGAAAAGCTGCTTTAAGTTTAGTTTTTATGTCTGCTTATCGTTAATGGTTCAGAAACAGAAATCGATCTACTCCTTTAATCATAGTTCATCAAATCTGAAACAATGAAGGGATAAAAGATTCAAATCTAACCTGAGGTGTCTGACATCTTTAAGAGAGTCACTGGCTGTGTTTGAGTCAGAGAAGATGAACATTTATCTGATTTGATTGATTTTTATAAACACATCAGTTTCAGTTTGTTATCCTGTTTTAGTAAAGCTTCACTTTTATTTCACTTTAAGAAAAATGTTTTTTGTGTCATTATGGTTATAATTATATATCAAGTTAAATGTAATTAGATAGTTTACATCTTTTAGTTTTATTCTGTCTTTTTCTTACAAACCAAACTCGACACTTTCAGGATTTCTCCATCAGTAAAGAAAAGATCAATAATTAATAAATTAGAGATCAAGGCTCCTCAAACAGAAACAGACTTTCTTTTTATTCTCACAGTCACCTCGTCGTCTTTCTGAAGCTGCACCATGAAGACACACGACGAGCACAGAACAGTTTATAGACTACATGTTTGAACCTCGTGCTGGTCTTCTTTCTGGTCCTGATGTCTCGTTTAGGAGCTGATCATGAAACCTGCTCAAATGTTTTAAATGATATTCACAGAGCTTCAGAAGCAGACAGAAGAATAAAGAGAGAACAGATAAAGAGCAACATAAGAATAATAAGATTCAAAGTGAACCCAACATGACAGAATCAAATATAAAGCTGAAGAGAAACACACGAGCTGCATGTCATGAGACAATAAAGCAAAGTGAAGAATAATAAAGAGAAACTTCTGCAGACATGTTTCTGTCAGTTTACCAATATGTATAGCCTCACGCTGCAGTACCCATGACGTCACATCTCTCCGCCTCTTTATGTACAGCCTCTGGTCTCCATGTAACGAGGTACGTAGCAGTTTTTTCTCTTCACATTTCTTTAAAATGAGTCACACAGAGCAGGTTAAAACTCTGTTACAGTCTGTTGTTAGTATGTTAAAGTCTTCCGGTGTAAGTGCGACATGTTTCATGTCTGTTCCGGTGTTTTATCGAGAAAAAGTTTGTCTGCTGAAACAGTCTGAACTTTGAGACCAGTGAACGAAATGGCTGCTACACCCTCTGCTTCCTGCTCTGTGTCTGACTCGTCAGCGGTCAGGAATCTGTCCGGAAGGTTTTTCGTCTCGTTAAATAGAAATATTCAGACAAAGCTGGAACAGACTCGACGCTAGTGACAAACACTGAACTGAATCAGCTGCAGGGGTTCAAATTATTTCAGAGGATTCAAAAACACGAAGCTTTATTTTAGAGAAGCGATATATCGTGAAGCTCGATTCGATCGATATTTAATTAATGCTTGATATGAAAAAGGGAACATTGATTTTATTTTTTAAACTACTTCAAAGCGATATTTCGTTGCTTCGCGAGATTTCCGCGGCAGCGCTTGTTGTGCGGAGACGAAAGGGCACTGCGGTGAAGCCAGCCGCTCCTCGAGTTTACATCGTGAAGTGAGCCGCCCCTAAATGTGAAGTGCTCACGTATTCTGATCTTTATGGTAAATGCTCCGGACTGCAGAGCGAGCAGGAGGAACAGACAGAGAGAGCGATGAAGTGAAGTGCTGAATGTCTAGGTCTTACCATAAAACTGACTGAGATACAAGTGTATGAAACGGGAGTAAACAGAATACAGTACAGGGAATAGCTTCGGAGGTCGGGGAAGTTAGTGTGAGAATAATTCTGCGAGTCTGCAGTAACTTCCGTTTTTCAAAATAAGGTGTTCACAATTTAAAAAAACAAAAACAAAACAGTTTTCTTGGAGAAAACAATTCTCCCATAAGTAGACAATGATTCTGATATGGTTGGACTTAGTACTTCCTAGACTACATGCACAGGTACTATGAAGTACTTTTACTTTGTACTTTTTGAGAAATCCATTGTCAAAGTCCATAATAAAGCACTATAATGAGTCTTATTTTCTGACTTTGATGTTGAGGAGCTGTGCAGTTGTGCAGATATGTGCTTGATTTCCAGTCTAAAACAGAGTGCAATGTAAACTGAAAATAGTCATTTTTGAAGCTACGGCTTCATTCATTGGATAAAACATGTCTGATGAAAGAGTTAGTTAGCGTCTGTCTGCTCAGATGTTACTGTCCTCATATGTTATCAACCTGTTTTTCCTTCATATCTGCTAATGCTCTGTGTGTCTGATGAACGCTGCTGAACTCGTTACACCTTCAGTCTGACTAAATCAAACATCCTCCATACAGTAATGATGACAGAGGTTTACACTTGAACACGTTGTTTATTAGGAACAGATGTACTCGTGTAAATCCAGAGACTTTTTGGAAAGGGTTCTCCCTGCAGACGTCAGCTCCTTGGTTCAAGTTGTTAAAGAAACCCTCTTTAGTATAAACCCTTTTCACACATACAGAAATCTCCTGAAAAACTCTGGAGATTAGTCTACCTGGAGGTTCTTTAGGCTATGTGTGAACGCAAACAGACCCATTTTTCACTCTGACTTTACCCGGAGTTTCTCCTCCAGACCCCTAGGATTTTATCCGCAGAAAGTCCGAGTGAGCTGATGTCTGAACGCTGCAGCATATAATCCGGAGATTTCACCTCGAGCCAATAGAAAGAGAATGATGTTTATATACAGTGACTGTCTAAAGAGTCTGCCTGCGACCACTACGATCTCTGTGCACGTAATTAAACAGCTGCATTATGTTTTCTGTTCGTCAGTATGTTGTTCTCCTCTCTTTTGTGGATGTTGTCATTCCATTGGATTACACATAGCATTGATATAAAGACACATATTGTCATTATAATGTTGTGTAGCGCCCCCCCCCCTGACAGGGAAAGTCCCCCGCTGTGAGGATCATATGTGAATGGCTAGGTCGGGAGAATCTCCGGAGCGGGCCTCCTGTAAATATCTAGATATTATCTGGAGTGCATATGTGAAAACAGCTTAAATGTTGTCTTTAAAGGGAACTTTAGGTGAATCCTCACTCTGAGATCGTTAGGTAAAAATCATTGAATCATGATTCATCTTGGTACAAAATATCTTTTTAATCATAGAGTCAGATCGTCTACATTTAGTCAAACGGTTTTCTGGACCTTTTATTTCAAACCAAACAATAGCCTCCTCACCACCAGCTGCCCTCCTCTCTCCTCTACCTGCTCCTCTGAATCCTGGGAGAGAGAGTCAACAGAGCTGCACATCTCAGTTACAAGAAGAGAAGCTATAAAGGTGATCATGTTCACAGCGGTGTTTAATTTCTGCATTTCTCTTTCTGTTTTCAGGTGATGTCGTCATTAAATCCCTAAATCTGAGTGAGATGACGTCTTCAGCCCCAGAAAACTTTGATCCTGGAGTTTAAAATGAAGTTCATAAGAAATCCTTGGTTCACGGTTTTATTGCTGGTAAATGATCTTCACTTGTTCCTCCTCATCTTCAACACTTCTGTCTTTGTGATCTTTCCCCTGAAGGACTGTATTATTCTGTTCACTGAAAGCTACATCTCATCTTCTGATTGGTTTTTTCCTCGGTTTGTGGAGAGAAGGTGTAGGAAAGGTTGAACCTTTAAAGAAAAAGCACATCTGGTTTAGAGATTCCTCTGAGTGGGAAGGTGAAGTGTCTTATTTCAGCAGCCTCCATCATCCCACATTTCAGAGCAGTTTGAATATATAAAATGACTCAAATTAAAAACATATTTGTGAATAAATGGAAATCCCCTCAAACTAGTGGTGGGCGCTATAATGATCTTAGATCGGCAACCATGGTGACTGTCCGTCTGTCAATCAACGATGTCCCGCCCCCTCTATGAATTAAACTCTTCTGTCAGTAAAACTTACTTTGGTCATGTGTCACAGAATGAACACATTCTGTATTATGTTTGATTATAAATAAACAAAACTAAAGTTAGTAAAATGATGTTATAAAAAACAACAAAGGCTGCAGAGCCTGTATGAAGCTATAGCTGTAGAAATTCTTGAACTTCAAGAGCTTGAAGTCTACATGTTTTTAAATGAATGCATCACTTCCTGATGAACATAAAAAGAGGACACATAACTAAATCATAATTTCAAAGTGGTGAGGAAAACCTTCAAATTGTTCATAAATAGTGATCAAATTGAGGGAAAGACATTTCTGTTGCTAAAGATGTTCTGGGTGAGACCTCCAGACCTCCTACAAAGATGTTTTTCAAATAGATTAAACTTGTCAGCACAGTGTTGTGCATTTAAAAACATTATACAGGGAAATAAGTTTGGTTGAACTGGTCAGTAACTGACAAATTTGTCTAAAGATCAGTATGAAAAAAATCGTGATCAGGATTTTCATCACCACAGGAATGTTTCTGATGTTTCTTTTTCTCTTCACAGATTTTTATGATAAATATATTCGTAAGTCGAACCCTCACCTGCCATCGGACAGAATATGTGTTTGGAAACGAGTGCTGTCCCATGTGTCCCATCGGTAAGATCGTCAATCTGTCCCTCCAGGATTTCTCCGGAGGTTTCTCTGGATGTTTCTTCCTGACGTGTCTGATTTCATGGCAGCTTTTTAATAAAAAGTTAGAATGAAAGTTATGACGTTTTGAGGTTTTTGTTGTCGTAACACATAACACGTCCACTGCGAGTGGATTGTAGTCGATGCTTTATCTTCAAACATTATCAGATATAAAATCCTACAATGTCTGTTTCCTGATTGTGTGACATTAAAGTTTTGTCTTTTCAACAGGGACTCGAGTAAAAACAGACTGTGAGGAGGACAAAAGTACGTCCTGTCAGCCGTGCACAGAGGGGACTTTCATGAATAAAATGAACGGACTAAAAAAATGTTTGTCCTGCAGAGAATGTGGAGCAGGTAAACTAATGTTTATGTTGTTTTTATTACCTTTTTAATTTAAAGACAGAAGTTTTATTACTGAGTCCTTGATGAGGAAACTGCAGCTGGAGTGTTGTTCTCTGTATTTCCTGTTTTTTCAGTTTTTATTTAGAGCAAACCTTAAATCTGAATCTCTCATTGGTTCAGATGTTTTCCTTTGAGTTTACAGCTTGAAGGTGTTTTAAATAGTCAGATTCATCATGTTGCTGTTTAGTCTTAAAGCAGTCGAGTATGTCTGTATTTATCTTTGTGTTGACAGGTTCTGGTCTGAAGATGAAGACGTCGTGTACGATACGATCAGACACAGTTTGTGAACCTCTGGAAGGATTTTACTGCTCAGAGTTTACAGGGTACGACTGTTTTGAAGCAAAGAAACACAGACGCTGTGAACCAGGAGAATACATCAGTCAGAGAGGTGGGTTCATACATGTAACCCCCCCCCCCCAACATCAAACTGTTCCTGTAGCTACAGATGAACTGGTGACTGAAGGGAAGTTCAAGTTATTGTCAGGAGAGAAGCTGAGAGGACTTGAGTCACAGTGGAAGTGAAACAAACGCATGATCATATTCCTTAAGGATGTGAAAACACCCAGATTACTGACCCAAAGATCACTTCCCTGAGTGCTTCATGGGCCTGAAGAAGGTCTTGGTGCTGCAGCATGAAGACCGACTGGCTACTCTCACCAGAGCAGCTGCAGCTGGTTTTGTTGACACAGAAAATAGTAAAAGGGAGCAGCTGATCTGATCAAATCACACTGCATGGGTCTCATTTATAACCGTTGCGTACGCACAAAACGGGGTCTGAAACTGGCGTACGCCTTTTCCCACACAAAGTTTGTGATCTATAAAAACAAACCTGAAAGTAAAATGTGCTCACCGGTATGCAAACTCTGACCCAGGCGTACGTTCATTTTGGAGGCATGAGAAATTGGCAACACAGACGGTGAAGTGGTGAATTGCAGCCAGCAGATACATATTGATGTCTCTCCCACATTTTATTTCACTAAATATCAAACTTTACTGACAGATCCACGTCATCATAATCATTCAAACCGATGGTTTTATTTAGGCTATAATCGCGCATGTGGCAAGCCGTTTCCGATAAGTAACTTTATATTATGAAAATATATAAACATAAAATAAAAAATAAAAGTCTGCCACATACATATTGCATCAGCGCCGTCTCGCCTTCATTATCCCGGACGGACCTCAGAGGACCGGACTTGTACACTAATGTAATCACTGATGTAGAGTTAAAAATTAGACTAACACAAAGACCATAGAGCCACCAGTTTTCATTAATATCTTTCAATATCGTGCCTTTATCATCAAGTGTGGTTTTTAGTTTTGATAAAGATGCCTGCGTTAAGACGCACAGAGTGCACAGAGACACGGCGGTGGCTTCACACATTTCACCTTCTCGTTACTCAGCATGTCTTCATCAGCAGCACGTATTTATTCTGTAAATAATTCAAGTGTGGACATTAAGTCGGGGCATCTCTGAAACGATCATTAAGCCATATATTTTATCATAAGTAGTCACAGAGCAGACGGAGTTTCCCACAGAAAAAATGTGGCCAACAATTAAACGTTTTTGTTCGTTGATCAAACCTTTGATTAATAATATCATACAGTGAGGGAGACTGCTGACTGATGTGTCCTCTCTGCCACTATATGAAGAAATCAGTGTGGGTCCCGTAAACATGTAAACATTGCAGATATTCTCGTGCGTAATGATGAACGGTGGATGTTTTGGCACATAGGACAAGGTGAATGCAGCAGTGACGTGGTGTCATTCTCTGATTTTTCTTCAGTTCATGATCCTCCTGCTGCAGCAAATTACCGACATTTTAACCTTCACTTCATTCACAAACTCCTCCGTTTCTGGGTCAGAAAGTTTTGTTTCTTTGTCTAAACTTCCGGGATCCAGCGCTGGAAACCTCTGATCTGCCCCCTCGTTTGTATGCGTTTTCATTCACGAGCTGCTTTGCATTGACCGTTTATGGTTGATTGTGGGCGTGTAGAGGGCGGAACATGGGACTAATCTACGTGCGTACATTTCCAGGTGGATCGTGATTTATAAAGGGAACGTTGCGTGCAGGTCTGCGTACGAACGGTTTTATTAAATCTGAATCATTTTGTGCGCACGCCATTTCCGGGTTTTTGGCGCAGGTACATTTTTAGTATGGATTCTATGCTCTCTTTTATAAATGAGACCCCTGGAAATTTTCCGAATAGTCACAGTTCAGTAGGCAGTACGTACTATTCAGTATGGAGTTTCAGTAGACTGAACTTTCGTGGTCATTCAGTATGCATTTTTTGGGTCCACCTCAGTATACTGAACATTTCAGTATGGATACTAACTTCCGGGTTTTATGCAGTATGGATCGGATGCGTGCTTTCAGGAAATGAATTGTATTTTACCCACAATGCTGTGCGAAATTAAACATAAATCGTCACGTCAAGTCCGCCTCCAAATCAAAACAAACGGGCGTGGATTAATTGAAACAATTTTTAATCTAGAGTTAAAGTCCCGACTGAAATCACTACTTTTAATTAACAACAGAAAATAAAACAAATGTCTACATTATTATAAAACCTTTCCCCCTCTATTTAAATAATAATTTCACTATTTAAATGTGTCTTTATTGGTTTATTTTACTTTATATTCCGTATCTTAATGTCTTTCATTTGTTCTTTCCTTGATGTACTGTATGTTATTTAGTTATTTAATCTGCCTTTTACTTGATTTACATTGTGATATTGTTTTGTTTACCTGACTGTATATGCGCATTACTCTTCTTGAAGAAAGCTAAACAAAACAAAAAACAACAATGGGTGAATGCGGCCGGTTCGGGAAACATAAATGACGTCACTTCCTTACTGAATGAATCAGAAGTAGGCACAAATATCTGCCTACTGTGTGTGCATACTGTGTGTGCCTACTATTCGCACAGCATTGTGGGTGGTAAAACACAATTCATTTCCTGAAAGGATGCATCCGATCCATACTGCATAAAACCCGGAAGTTAGTATCCATACTGAAATGTTCAGTATACTGAGGTGGACCCAAAAAATGCATACTGAATGACCACGAAAGTTCAGTATACTGAAACACCATACTGAAAAGTACGTACTGCCTACTGAACTGTGACTATTCAGAAAGGGCCCTGGTCTTCACACAACATGCTTTCTCTCTCTGGATGAATTCATGCGCCATCTGGTGGCAGAACTTGTAACTTTAGTGTTTGATATTAATCTTATTTCCAGACACAAATATTAGTGAACTTATTTCCTTTGGTTTGTTCAGAGTCTCTGATTGGTTTATATTTTAGACTGCATGGATGATATGTCTGCAATATTTCATACATGAAATGAAAAGTTATCAAAGATTGATATTTAATCAAGTTTAGAAAGATACTTTTTCTTGGTATCAGGTGAAATTGTTCTGTGAATAAGACTTTAATCTTTAATCTGGACTTCAGACTAAAAAATGTTTTCAGGTGTTTCTTTCTGAGATTCTGCTTTAAAGATCTCATCATGTATTTAGTTTAATATTGAAAACTGTGTGTACACTGTGTGTATTTTCCTGCAGGAACTTCCTCCACAGACACCGTGTGCTCCACCTGCTCTGATGGAACATTTTCAGACGGGACGTTTCCATCTTGTCAGAAACACAAACAGTGAGTGAAGCTTCACATCACACATGGACTCTCCAGATGTTCCTGTAATAACTGTCCCTCTATCATTACAGATGTGAATCAGAGGGTCTGCTGCTGCTGAGAGCAGGAACTGAGACAGAGGACGCTCAGTGTGGAGATATACCATCAGACTGGACTGCACTGATAGTCTGTGTTGTTGTTGTTGTGATGTTTTTAGTCTTTGTACTCGGAGTGTGTTATTTCAAACGGAGGAAGATTAGACAACTAATCTCAGGTAAGGTTTCCACTGTGACAATGAAACATGATCATGTTTATTTTATAGATATTATGGTCTGTCTCATTCATTTGATTTTTATTTCTAATGTTTTATTCCAGGAAACATAAAAGAAACAGGACCCTCCGACCTGGTATGTTTTAAACTATCTTTACTCTCAATCTGTTTTATGTTCAGTATTTTAATAAAGTCTGTCTTATTAATGTTTCCCGTACAGGAAGGTGTGAACCTTAGAGAACAAACCCTGAAGAGTCTGAAGTCAGATGACTCCAAAGAGTCGAAGGTGAGCCAGCAGAGCTTTGATCAAATGTTCTCTGACTGACTGAGATCAACTCTGTTCTGTTTTTACAGATTTACTAAATGTTTGATTTAAACTAAATCTCTTTTCTCGTCAGGGTGAGACGGTTCAGACTGAACTCCTGCAGAGTGAATCATCTCCAGGATCCTGTTCTGGTCCACCTGCTGGATCCTGACACACTGTTGATATCTGTTTATATGTATATATGTATATATGTGTTTATATGTATATATGTGTTTATATTTATATCTGTTTTTTTATCTGTTCCAGTTTTGTTTTTGAGACGATGATTGAACACAAACACTTTCATCAGCGCTCCATCGGCTCTCTCACCATCAAGTTTAAATCTTTTAGAAATTAAAGATTGTCCCTTTCATTTCTTGGGTCGGCTGTGGATCAGTGGTGGTCGGTCGTCTCCCAAGTGAAAGGTCGGGGGTTCAATCCCCAGCTCCTGCAGCAACATGTTGATGTTTCTTTGGACAAAACATTTAACCCCAAATAACTCCCTCTGCTGCATCATCAGGGTGTGAATGTGTATAGATGAGTGTGAGCTGAGATGAGATCAGATGTTTTTGATGATTTCTATATATTTTTTATTGTTCCTTGTACAGTTGTTCACTTTATACATCCAGTCATGTAAAAAAAACCTTTAATCTGAATGTTAAAATAATTCATGTGATGTCTTTCTGTTAAACTCTTTATTTCTGATTGAACTACATGTATGACACGAGATGTCAGAGCGCTGAGTGAGGTTACATGTCCCGTAGACTCTTTATGTTTTTGATTCTGTTTTCAGAAAATAAATCAAGTTAATGTTTTTAAATATATTTTTATATCCTTTAGGCCAGAGGTGGGCAACTGGCAGCCCGGGGGCCACATGCGGCCCTCGTCAACCCTCAATGTGGCCCTCAGGTCAATTTTTATATATCAAAACATGAAGAAAACATGACAAAATCTGCCATGAACTATTTCCATAATAATATTTGATCACTGGTATATGTTGAGTTAAATTTGAGACATAATTGACTGTTATCGTTTTTGTATACTACAATTTGGCCCCTCTGGCAGTCAGAATTAAATGAATGTGGCCCTTGCTGTGACCAAAGTTGCCCATCCCTGCTTTAGGCCAACTTGTTTTGGTCTCAGGAGGAGAGGTGCGTTGAAAGTTGTTAATAAAGTTTCATTTGAAAAAAACAAAGGATGAGGCATATCCACAATTACGAAGGTAAGATCATTAATGTGAATGTTAGCATGTTTGTGTACTGGCATAATGTGTAGTAAGTGCTAACACTATGTGTTTCTATTTGTTTCTTTCTATCACTGTCACAATTTTCAATGTCAGTATGAAAGAAGGATTCCAGCGGAGAGATTAGCGTTAGAGCTGAGTGCTTCAGATCAATGAGGACAAAACAAAAGCCTCACAGTCTGAGTGTAAGGGAAAGTTATGCAGCAGGTTCATGACAGATTTCTGTTCATCAAATCAAGTTTCTGTGAATCATATAGGTGCCACGAGTACTGCTAAAAGCTACTTATAAATATATACATAATTTGATAAACAATTCATAACATTACTGTGTGAAAATAGGCAATGGGATTCACAGAAACTAGATACTAACAGTCTGTGTTTTACCACTTCTCAATATTATGTGCTTCTTCTCATATTTATTAGTAAAGAGAGATTGAGATCAGATATTGTTTGGCTAAATGTATTTAGTTATTATCTTCCTTTTTCTATAATTGTTCCTTCTATAACACATTTTCATTAAGTATTTAAAGTTAAACTGCACTTGCAGCAAGTACAGTATGTATTGTACAACATTGTAACAAATTTGTGTATTTTCCCAGATTGCACTAAGGGATACCCGTCCTGTGCAGCTACAAAGCTGCCAGTGTACCTGTGTGGCTGGTGCAGCCTTGTGCAACCATGTGGCAGCACTATTATACCAGACTGCACACTATTCTCAGCTCAACATCACCACTGTCCCCCCAGTGCACAGCTGCACAGAGACAGAACAGCAGTGGCATAAACCAAGAACCATGGTATGCTAACTTTATGACATACTGTGAGGTTATGTAAAGTTCTTTGTCCTTGTTTTTGGAAAAAACGTTTTTTTTGTCTAACTGCAGGGTGTTAAACCTGGTCCTGTAAATGAAGTGGTCATCCTTTCAGCCAGACCCAAGGAAAGAAGACTTGCACAGGGAGTCAGGTTATTATTATTTATATGTTTTTTGTCATGATTGTTTCTGTAATTATTATCATTTGTGAAAACATTTGAGTTAAAAATCATACACAGACACAAGATCAAAACATGCACATTACCAACATATACATAGACATGAGGTAGCAGTTAAGAAAAAAAGGTGTAGCTCTTGTCCAACACAGAGTTCACATTATTTTACCAGAAGTGTAATGTGCCTTTATGCAGTGTTCGGTATAGTTAGGGTAAAGACTTTTTTAAATAAATGAATACATAGGTAGAGAGAAAATAAATGAATAAGCAAATAATTATTTGTCTTTTCCGTAGGAGCAACTTATATAAAGGAGTCAGGGCGCGGTCACACTGGCCATCCGTACCGTGCCCAAGCACGCTTCAACCCTAAAGTCCAGTTCATTTGACCAGTGTGACCGCTCTGTATCGTACTCAGGCACGGTACACTTCCTTGGCTTTGGCACACTTCAGAGAGGTGTGCTTCAGCACGGTACACTTCATGCACGAGCACAAGCACGCGGGTAAACAACACTGACAGCCTTCATTCTGGAGAAATCCAGAGTTTGTATCTGACTAACATGACACAATATAAGACACAAAGTAGCTGTCATGTTCTCTGTGCTGTTCTCCGATGTGCGGCCGCGGACTCGAAAGCGTCTCTCTCTCTCTCTCTCTCTCCCTCTCTCTATCTCTCTCGCTCTCCCTCTCTCTCTCTCTCTCTTGAATCCGCCTGTTTGTAAACTGAGCACGCTTTATGTTATTATGAAGTGATTATGATGTGTTGTATTATGACGTTATGTACAAGAGGTAATCGTGCTTTAGGCCCTTCATCAGTACATGCTGGGACCATGTACATGTTCTTTTGTCTGCACTGAACATCAGCAGCTCCACATGATGTCATTGGAAACATCCTTAGAAACAGCACATAAAATTGAATCTAGTACAAAAGAGCAGAGCTCCTGCATTGAGTGGCACCAATTAAGAAGATACAGAGTCACATCCTCCAAATTTAGAGAGATCTGTCACACCAGAAGTCACAGCTCTGCTGTAAATCTTGTTAAAAGGCTACTGAGACCCAGCCATCAGACTGCAGACAAGAGGAGGGGGCTTGAAATGGAGCCTGCAGCTGTAGAGGAGTACTGCAGAGCAAGGGATGTGAACCACTACCCTTGTGGGTTCCTCATCCACCCCGACGCACCATGGATGGGATCATCACCTGATGGTATTGTCTATGACCCACAGGGGCAACCAGTCTTTGGCCTCCTAGAAATTAAATACCCAAATGTAGTGATCTATGTGGACTGCCCTTATATAAAGATCAGTGAGGGCACACACACACTCAGAAAGTCCCATCCTTACTTTTGGCAAATCCAGGGCCAGATGCTGATTTCCGGTTTAGACTGGTGTGACTTTGTTGTCTATACGCAGGAAGACATGTTTATCCAGAGAATTCCCCGAGACAAGGAAACCACCATCTTTTTCTATGTGTACCTACCCACTTCCTTAGATAGTTAGACTGAAATTAGACTGCCAAGCAAAAATGCTCAGTAGGAAGCAAAGGCGTCAGCAGTGTGTTCTCCATGATGGATTCAATTTTAAATGTATGTTGTTGTTTTGCACTAGGTTCATTATTTGGTTATAATGTTTCCATTGTGCTTAAAAATGAAATGTTTTACACTTGTGAGAATGTATGTTTTGCAATACAATGTGATCGATAGCATGGGAGTGTTTCATGTATAAATGTCATTTCTAAGGAAAAGAAGGTAAGCAAAAGAAATCTGGGTCCAAGTTAAATTGGTCAAAGTGAATGTATTTCAACAAACCAATATTCAATGACTTCAACAACACCAAACAGATTTCATGTTAGTATATACAGATAATTACTATTTACAAATGAACATTTTGCACTTAAAAGAATACAAAACAGATTTCAGTATCGTTAATTGGAACCACAGTGATCAGGATACTTGCGCGTGCCCGTCCTACATGAAAAGGGAGCAACGTGGATCACAAATCCTGATTCTCTCTGTGATTATCAATGGAGAATTTAAAGGAAAGCGCAACATTTTTTACACAACTTGAACCGCAAACCATCATTGACGAATATGAAAACTTCATTTAACAGCCAAATCAAACACCTCGGCATCAGCAAAGGCCAGACGAGCAGCTTGGCAAGCGATTGCAGACAAATTAAATGTGTAAGTGTAAAGAATATACTAATTGGCTGTACACTGTTCCTGTCAAAATAAACAAATAAATAAAAGAAAAATCCTCAAAAGCAACGAATCAAGATTACAGCTGACCCTCTGCACCCCCTTTGCTCGTAGTATGAACTCTTGACTTCAGGGTGCAGGTACAGAATGCCCCGGATGAGGACTAAAAGAGGCATTACATCTTTAGTACCACACAGTATTCAGCTGCTTAATAAGCTTTGATTATACAGGATGAACTCGGCACTCTGCACTTTATTTCACTTGCTACTGAAATCACTCAGTTAATCATGTGATGCTTTACTGTGTTCTTGCTGTCCTGTAAATGTTTGTTTGTATAGTGTGTTTTATGCTCTCTGTGCAAGGCAGATTCCTCTAGGGGCAATAAAGGTTTCATTCATTCATTGAAAAATGTCTGCAGTTCAGCTAGAGATACCAGAGAAGAAGTGAGACTTAATTATATAATTATAAATACCTTCAGAAACAATTTTGACTTTTTATGTTCTTGTTCCTCTTTTGAAGAGCGTAGGCAGACGCTACAGTGTCCCTCTGGCCCAAAAAACATCTAAAAAAAAATGTATTTTGTCACTGTTGGGACAGACAATAAAGTTTATCTATCTATCTATAAAAAGATTTGACTAAATCAAAGTGTCTGATTCTTGAACAATAACATCAAACTATTGAATATCTGTGCTCTGCTGACCTCTGGTGGTCAAAAATAGAACTGTTTGAGTGTTATTTTAACTTCAACACTGAGCTAACAGTTCAAATATTTGTAAGTTTAAAGCGCGGTGTAACGGTTTGTCAAGAGGCTTAAAACCTGTCTCAGCTCCAGCTCTCAGCCTGTGGGTGACATCACTCAGGCCATCCGGGGGAGACCTCCCTCACAGCGAGCTGTTGAAGAGAAGCAACCGAAGTCCACCCCAGAAGAACCAACAAATACAGATGTTGTTGAAGCTCAGGTTTCTTCCTCTGTCTCTGCAGCTCTCTGGGCACCTCGATGGACCAGTCACCAATAATCCACACTGTGTCTATAGGAGAAATACAAAGGTGTTCAATTAATGCCTCAGACAAGACAAAATGTACAGTTAACTACATGTGACAGCTCAGGCTGTTTTTTTGTTATGAGCCACATCTGCAGGAATAATATTGAACAAGGTAGCTGCAACTCATCATAATAGATACCAGTCTTAAATACTATTGTTTCTAATACTTAAAGGTGTGAAGCTGACACTATCCACAGACTCCATGACTTCACAGGGTTCAATAGAAAACAAATGTCTTATAATAAATACTATATAATTATTTGTTCAATTGTCATGTTCACCGTCATCGCTGTTGACATCAGTAAATATAAAACACAGACATTCCTCTTTGTTAGAACAGTAACATGAACTGTATGCTTTGTAATATTGATTTCTTCTGGATGTCTCATATTTATTTACAGTCTATGGATAAAACTTTGTTAATGTATTTCTCTGCTAACACTGACAAAGTCTAACTTCTCTAACAAATAACTCATAACCATGATTGTATATTTAAAAAAGTGTAGTTTTAAGACTTTAATTAAATATTTGTGTTGAATATAATTCGTTTTAACTGTGTTGTAGAAAAGTTAAATGTGAACTTACTGTTTATAGAGTTTTCTCAGGACGAGCAGGAGTAGGGGATGATAGCAGCCTAGCTGTTAGCTATGCTGTGAAGTGGACCGCTAACGTCGAGCTGAATGGGCGGAGCTAAGTCCCGCCGGTCCCGCCTTACTGCTGTCTTTAGGTTGATCCGAAGTTAGGTTGAGACTGCAAATCCAATATGGATGCGGCCGTCGATTGGACTCATTTTCTGCCTATGTCACAGACGGGTCAGGGTTCGTCCAGTAATATTTACAGTCTATGGTTTAAAGACAGTAAGAACTCTGAGGTCAAAGGTCAAAGGCTCAGTTCTGTTTCTGAAGTAAAGCTCTGTGTTTCATACTGAATATATCACCTGGAGGAAGAACTCTGAATACTGAACTCTGTCTCATCATCAATCTCATCTTTCATCTTTTCTTCAAACCTTTCTCTCCTTTCTGTCCTTTACTAATGTCTGTTTTTCTCTGTTTTAAATGGTTTTATTTTTCTTGAGCTGATTCATGTTTTACTCTTTGCTCGAGTCATTTCTCATTTATCTGATTTTATTTATTTTTTAAAATGTCTTATTGATCATTAATTTGTTAAATTGAACATAAAGCACTTTAAAGATTATTGAAAACAATTAGTAAGACTTAAATTCAATTGAACAACACGGATTAATAAGGGTTATAGAGGGAGAAAATATAAAAAAAATAAGTAGAGAGTATTGTTCACTGTGGATCAGGAGCGCCTTCTACTGGACAACCTTCATGATGACACCATATCTAAATGATCCTAATGGTGGTTTCTCCAGTAAATATTTTTTTTAATGTTTTGCTTTTATATCAGCGCATTTATAAAAGTATCACCCATCCATCCATTTATCTACATTTTCTTTCTTATCGAGGTCGGGTCGCTGTGGCAACAGGAGAAGTACGTCAACCCAGACTTCCTTCCCTTCAACATTTTCCAGGTTGGTGCCTTGCTCAAGGGCACCTCGGCAGTGCTCAAGAAGTGATCTGGCACCTCTCCAGCTACGAGACCAACATTTAACAGGAATCCCATAAATACATGACATATTGCATTCCTTAATTGAAAATAATATAGATTTACTGATGTTCATTTTTAATCCTGAGACCTCTTCAACACGTGCCACTGCGTTTGAAATCTCATTTCTATCTTTAAAAACATTGTAATGTCGTGAGCAAGCTGACTTATTTTAAATTAATCTTCTTCCAGATACAGAAATGTCGAAGACTTTGTTCATTTTCATGTGTGTTGCCATCACTGACCAGCAGGGCTGCTCATAAGGGGGAAGGGGAACAAAAAACATAGTCCATCCTAGATTTAAGCAACAACACATGATATGTTTTCTTAGACCTAAATACTCACCAATTCTTATTAATGCAGAAATACACAAGCCAGAGATCTTCACAGACGTAAGTTTGGCAGAAAAGAAAGGAGGCATCTTACCCCAACAAACTTTCTTCATCAGCTCCAAAAGAAGATCGGAGCCAAGAGGAGAATGTGAGCCAGGAGGTTACTGATGTTGGTTTGTTTGTTTATGTTTTTGTAAATAAATGAGTTTAATTAAGAGTTATTTCTGGTGTCTCTAACTTTATTTGCCGTCTCCGAGCCGGTCATGGGTGGTGGGGGGTCAAAAAACATCCATCTCTTCAAACACCCTCTGAGCAGTGTGTTGTTAGACAGGCACAGAAAATAGAGTCTGACCCACATTCTTCACTGAGTTTCAGCTTTGGTCCCTCAGACCCGGCTGAACCGTTACAAACATTAATTTGTGCCCATGTTAATATTCTGAATAACAGGTACTGTAGGATGTGGCGAGGGGACGTGCAATATGCCAAAATGTTACTGCGGTGTTCTTATGTATACGTTGAATTGTTACATGAAATACTTGATGTTTTGTATGATCTCTATTTATGTATTTTATTTAGTTAGTCATTAACTGTGTTGTTAATATCTAAGAACCACAGTGTTTAAAGGTTAAGCAGCTTTATTAGTACTTATCAGGTTATCTCTGTTGTCAGTCCTTATTTAAAGTTTTTATTGAACACTGGAGAGCAGCACTGAGCGGGTCAGGAAATCAGGTAACCTTTCTGAGCCAGGTGTGTAAACCTACTGAGTGGCTCTAATTCACAGACAGGAGTGTCGGTAGTGTGAGCAGGGGCGCCGCCAGGAACTCCGGGCCCCCGTGAAAAGATATCACATTGGGCCCCTACCACGCCCCAAACTAACCTGGAAAATTTCTATGACCATCACACAAATGACCCATAAAAACTATGCTTTGTTTTACACCCTGAAAAAGGAAGATAAATAATCACTGTAATATTTCCTCATAGCTTAAAAGTAATTTAAACTTTGTAATATATGCACCTTTCAGACATTTGAAACATTTCCAGCAGGATTATTTTATTGTCTAAAGTGATCTTATTGGTTAGCTTAATGAATTAAAAATTATACTGGCATTAATGATAAAATGTGAACATATAATAAATCTGAATTAGATTCTACCATGACTTTAAAATGAGGCTGTAATAGTTCTTCTCTGTTCTGACTTCACTTTAATTCTTCTTACACTGCATTATCATTTGTCTCACCTGACGTTCAAAATATTGTTTTTTGGGCAGAAGTAGCGAACTCAGTTTTGCTGCTAGCGCGACAACATTGATATCATATGAATTGACAGTTTACAAAGAATCTGTTGATATCAAATATGTTACTGTAGCTGGGAAAGACGCTAAATATCGCTCCAAAGTGGACTCTTTTTTACCGCGATGTAATATTTTTACAAAATAGGGTCATGTGAAATCGTATCTATGAAGGGGATTCACATGATGAATTTATGCATAAAACACAAATTGAACAAAACGACATTCTTGGTTTAATCTTAATTTGCAGCCTGCCACATCTCTCACTCTTGACTCGATTGACTGCCGACAATTCAATCCAGGCGAGAGGTGGTGGGAGGACTAAACCATTCTACGCAATCAGAAGGGGGGAGAGGGGCCTTTGAGACAGACTCCACATTTTTTCCAGAAAGGAATTCTGAATGTTTGTTCATTTATTCAGAAAATTTTAGTTATCTTATAACTTAGAGAAAAAAGATAAATAAGAAATACATTTTTATTTCAGGCCCATGAAGGGCCCCCCCTCCCCACTGGGCCCTAGGTAGTCATTCCCACTTTTCCCCCACTACGACGCCCCTGAGTGTGAGTGAGAGCAGGAGTGAGGCTGAGACACTTGCAGGCTGAATTCAATGAAAGGAAGACACTGGAATGTGAGACAAAATGAGATGAAATCAGGAAATTTGTGCAAACAAACCTCTGGTCTCGATATGGACAAGATGAGCTGAAAGCTGCAGTCAATGAAGCTGAGAGAGCCTGTGATAAGGAAGCTGCAACACCTGTCTCTGCTGTGAGTCTAATGATGGCTATGAAATGCAGTTGGGCTTCATGGAGAAGCTGGTCCAGGAAGCCTCTCAAAGCCTAGCATCTTGGGAGCTGTGGATTTCAGAAACGGAGAAAGGCAATCTAGATGGTAGAATTAAAGACTTAAAGGCAGTCAAGAACAATCTTGAAGAGAGGAGAACAGAGTTTGTGTTTGCTCTAAGAATTGAAGAGGAGGAAAAAAGTGCATCTATGTTCACTGCAGCTGCACACATGAGGACCACGCCAGCAACACAGACAACACCCATTGTAAGAATTAAGCCAATTAGTCTGCCCAAGTTTTATGGTGATAAAAGAGAGTTCCACAGATGGAAGAAGGATTGGGAGAGCCTGCAAAAGCAAGGAGAACCAACCGGCTCAATGGAGGTGAGAAAGATGCAGCTTATAGACAGCATGACTGAGAGAATCACAAGAGACCTCCGCCTTTCTACATACAACACTGCAGATGACATTTTCAGAGTTATTGAAAATAGATTTGGAAATAAATCTACAATCGCCCTGGAGATTATTGAAGGTCTGGAGAGATTTCCTGTGCTAAGAGCAAAATCAACCAAGGAAAGTTATCGACCTTATCCAGACTGTGGAGAAAGCCCTGGCAGCCCTTCGAGAGCTTGGAGAGACAGATGCCATCAAAAACCCAAGAGTAACAAAGTGCATAGAGAGCAAGCTACCGGACCCTGTAAAAAAGGACTGGCTCGTCTTCATGTTAAACCCTAGTAACAATGTGACCTCGGAGAACCACTTTGACAGCCTCCTCAAGTTTTTCAAAACCCAAGAAGAAATCCTGGAAAAACTTGAGCAGCTTGTAGAAAGTGAACGATCAGAAAAGAAAGTATTCTTCTACACGTTCCACAGAGAAAGACAGTGGGTGTATTGTCTGTGGGGATGAAAGGCATAGAGAGAAACCGTTCTTTTGCAGGCGATTCAAAGAACTGAAGCTGATTGAAAAGTAAAATGTTGTGAAGAAGCTGGGAGCATGTAGGAGGTGTTTAGGGTGTCATGATGATGAGGATGATGAATGCAAAGAGGAGATGCCAGTTTATCTTTTGAGAACAGGTTGTAGGAGCCATTTTGTGTTTATCGTTGGCATGTTTTATAATTAGATTTATCTGAATATATTATTTTCCAATAGGGACACTGAATGCACAGGGGCGTGTATATATAGTAGCACAGGTGACAGGAAAGGGAGGGCACAGGTACGGGGAGCACAGACAGTTCTCACCAGACCGGCATTCATGTTTCAGACCAGCACTCAGACAAACTACAATTCATTAATTCTACTGGCTACGCTTCACTGGAAATGGTATGTTTTTTGGTTCTCATATCTCCATCAAGTCACTTCAATAAACCTTCAACTCAACTTTAAAGAAAATAAAAAAATAATAATAATTGGGAAATTGCCATTACAATTAAGTGAGAACTTTGCTCTTTGAGTGAAACTTGCAACGATTCAAATGGAATAAGATGTTGACACCAGATTGTTTTGTTTCACGAACCGGACGCTGCCATCCCCAATCAACTGGACATTGGTGACACCTGCGCTACGCTAATTGCCGACTGAGGATTGGAAACCTCCGGAGCGCAAATGACTGGGTATGTGCAAACATTAAGCTTTATTGGAGAAGCTAAAATAACTGCTGTATTGGACAGCGGCTACTAAGATGGAGTCAGCTAACTGAAAGCTACAATCACGGAACACATCAGCTGTTTGAAACATTGTATCGTTGACGCATGGCATTTTCATTCACAAAATGTCTGCTGTCAATTCCGATGTTCAGCCACAGGATGGCGATGTTGAGAAAGATTCCGGAAAGGAAAAACGGGTTAGCAGACCCACTGCAAAAGGCATGGTTTTGTTCATTGAAACTTGTCAGAAGACAAGAAACTCGAAATGTAAACAAGCAAGGAAGTTCATTGAGAAGCTGAAAGAGCTCATGAAATTAAATGAAAATGCAACTGATGTCAAATCTAACTTGGATCAATTAATAAAACTCTGTCATGAAGCCAAAGAAAATCATTAGTCCTTGATGAGTTTGCCACTGCCTGAAAATGAATGTGAAAAGCAAAATCAATGGTTTAATCCAAAAATGGAAACATATGAGGGTTTTATACAAGATGTAACTATGTGGTTATCTGAGGTCGGACTGAAAACACACACCACTGCTGAAAGTCAAATCTCCACACAACAGAGTGATGTAAACTCAAATATTATTGGACCTGATGACAGTGTGTCAAATGCCTCTAAACCCAAATCAAACCATAAATCCAGTTCTTCATCACGTGCATCTTCAACTTCATCTGCTCGCATTAAAGCTCAGGCGGAGAAGGCTGCTCTCATGGAAAGAGCTGCCGCCTTGAAGAAGAAACATGAGCTTGACGCACAGGAGGAGCAGTTGAAAAGAAAGAAGGAACAACTGGAACTGGAGACTGAACTGGCAGCAACCAATGCAAAAATCAATGTATAGGAGAGACGGTTCCAGAGTATCTGATGGGATGAACTCTTATTGGAGAAAAATAACAGCTCAAAATGAAACATCAGTTAAATCTCATGATGTGACCCATGTCAACCAATACTCTCTTCAAGGGAATAAAGTACAGACTCTTATGGAAGGTGTACAAAAGCATGATCACACTACACCGCCTGTATTCAATTCTGGGAACCAAGATGATATCTGTGACATAATTCAGAGACAAAATGACATTACTACTCTACTGGTTAAGCAAAATCTGTCTTCTACCCTGCCACCAAGAGACATTCCTGTTTATGACGGTGATCCTTTGCTGTATGAAACTTTTATCAGGGCATTTGAAAGAGGAGTGGAACAAAAGACTGAAGACCACAGTGACTGCTTACATTTCCTTGAACAATACACAAGAGGGAACGCAAAAGACTTGGTCCACAGCTGCCAACATATGCCTCCAGCCCAGGGCTATCAAAGAGCAAAACATCTTCTGAAAGAGCATTTTGGGAACGAATATAAAATTGCTACTGCATATATGGAGAAAGCATTCGCCTGGTCAACAATCAAATCGGAAGATATAAAAACATTGCAAGCATTCGCACTGTTCCTCAGAGGTTGCTGCATTGCAATGACACATCTCACCTACATGGAAGAAATGAATGTTGTTTCCAATATGAAGATTATACTTCTGAAACTGCCTTATAAGCTCAGAGACAAGTGGAGGAATAGGGCAATGCAGCTACAAGAGCAGCATGTACGACGAGCTAGATTTTCTGACCTGGTAGACTTCATAGAAAGAGAAGTGAAGGTACTGTCAGATCCGCTTTTTGGGAACATCCAAGATCCTAAGCCAGCTGTAACTGTCAAAAGCTCTACTTCATTTAAACCAAGAGGAAAGTCAGGACCAAGAGGAAGCAGTTTTTCAACAACTGTAACACCCATTGAAACACCAGAACAATTAAATGTGACAAGAAATGTATCAGCCCCCATTTATCAAAGTTGTTTGTTCTGTAATAGGAGTGGTCACACATTGATGCAGTGTCCACAGATCAAGAAAAGAATGCACAGAGAAAAAATAGACTTCCTAAAGGGAAAGGGAATCTGTTTTGGATGCTTGAAAATAGGACACATGAGCAAAGATTGCAAAAGTCGATTGATATGTGATGTGTGCAAGCAAAATCATCCTGAAATACTTCACATTGAACAAAGGGAGAAAGAGAAAAAACTTGAACATTCAGAAATGAATGAGAGACCAACTGTGGGTACTGCTGTTCTCTCACCTCATACATGTGGGCATATTGGGGCCGGTGAGGAAAATTGCATCTTCTCTATTGTACCAGTACAAGTAAAGAGCCCAAAGGGAGACACAGTGCTGCAAACATATACATTCTTGGATAATGGAAGTTCATCTACCTTTTGCACAGAAAGTTTAGTGAGAAGACTGAATATAACAGGACAAAGAACCAGTATTCTTTTGCAGACCATGAATCAAGTGAAACAGGTGACCAGTCATCATATCTCAGGTTTGGAGATATCTAATCTGGACAAAGACAATTTCTTTCTACTGCCTGATGTGTTTACACATAGGACTATGCCTGTTTCCCAGCTGAACATTCCCAGACAAGAAGACCTCACTAAATGGCCTTATTTGAAAGATATCAAAATCAATGAAATAGACTCTGGCATTGACCTACTGATTGGGACAAATAATTCAAAGGTATCGGAACCTTGGGAGCTGGTCAATAGCAAAGGAGATGGACCATACGCTGTAAGGACCCTACTGGGGTGGGTCATCTATGGTCCACTGAGAGGAGACAACATCATCAGAGATGCAAATGGCTGTGCTGCTGCTGCTGCTGTCAATCGAATATCCATTGTGAACCTGGAGGAGTTGTTAATTAAACAGTACAACCATGACTTCAGTGAAACCAGCAAGGAAACAGAGGAAATGTCTAGAGAAGAGGTCAAATTCTTGGAAATTGTAAATCACTCTGCAAAAATGACAGATGGACACTACTGTATAGACTTGCCTTTCAAACAAAAAAATCCCACCATGCCAAATAACCGTTGCATTGCAGAACAGCGCATCCAGAGCCTGAAACGCAAATTTGTCAAAAATAAGAACTTTCATGATGAATATACATCTTTTCTGACAGAAATGATAAACAATGGTTATGCTGAGATGGTTCCACTAGATCAGCTGAAGGGAAGTGATGGGGAGCTCTGGTACATACCACATCACGGGGTGTATCACTCAAAGAAGGGAACCTTAAGAGTGGTCTTCGACTGTGGTGCAGTCTTCAAAGGAACGTCGCTTAACTGCCAACTGCTGAAAGGTCCAGACCTCACCAACTCACTCATCGGAATTCTCATCAGATTCAGACAAGAACCGATTGCTTTACTGGCTGACATCAAAGCAATGTTTCACCATGTCAAAGTAGCAGAGAAGCATATTGATTATCTGCGATTCCTGTGGTGGCCTGACGGTGATGTGCAGAATGATCTTGTTGAGTACAGGATGAATGTACATCTATTTGGAGCCGTGTCATCACCAAGTTGTGCAAACTTTGCATTGAGACAGACTGCGGAAGACAATAAAGCTCACTTTCCAGCAGAGGTAACAAACACAATACTCAACAACTTCTATGTAGATGATTGCTTGAAATCTACATCTTCAGAACAAGAAGCAATTCAAATGGTAAGAGACCTGACTACCCTTTGTGGAAAGGGGGGATTCATACTGTCAAAGTGGATCAGCAACAGCCGTGCTGTATTAGCATCCATCCCTCAAGAACACAGAACAAAAGAGACAAAGAAGTTGGACTTGGACAAGGATCATCTGCCAATGGAAAGGGCACTGGGATTGCACTGGTGCGTTGAAACAGATGTGTTCATATTCCAAATTACTGTACAGGAACGACCATACACAAGACGCGGCATCTTATCTGTGGTAGGCTCTATATATGACCCTTTAGGGTTTCTAGCACCGTTTACTTTGCCAGCCAAACTGATTATGCAAGAGCTCTGTAAGAAAACCCTTGGATGGGATGAAAACATACCCCAAACCTTCTGTCAACAGTGGACAGGATGGCTAGCAGATCTTAACAAGATGGCAGAGTTCAAAGTGGACAGATGTATGAAGCCGACAAACTTTGGTCAAATCAGATATGCACAACTGCACCACTTTTCAGACGCCAGTGAAGGTGGATACGGTACGGTGTCATATCTAAAACTGGAAAACGATAACGATGAAGTGCATGTTGCCTTCATATTAGGAAAATCCAGAGTTGCACCTTTAAGACAAATGACGATTCCAAGAATGGAGCTCACAGCTGCAGTCCTAGCTGTACGAGTTGACATAATGTTGCAAAGAGAATTACATCTTAAATTGGACAAATCCATCTTCTGGACTGATAGCACAACAGTGTTAAAATACAATACAACAACGAAACAAACCGCTTCCAAACCTTCGTAGCAAACAGGATCTCCTTCGTAAGGGATAATACAGAAGTTACGCAATGGAGGTATGTTAGCTCAAAGGAAAACCCTGCAGATGAAGCCTCCAGAGGACTAACAGCAGAGCGCTTCTTAAGCTGCAAGAGATGGATCACAGGACCAGAGTTTCTCTGTAATCAACGACAAGAATGGCCAAAACCTTACTTGGCAACGACAATCTCTGGTCATGATCCAGAAATCAAACAGGACATCACAATAAATACTATTGTCACCAACCCAATGAATCCCACAAACACTCTGATCAACTATTTCTCATCATGGAGGAATCTCACAACTGCTGTAGCTTGGCTTCTCAAAGTAAAAACAACCCTCTTACAGCTGACTCAAAAGAGAAAGGAGATTCAGACCACAGTGAGTGACTTTGAAAATGACCCATACAAGCTAAAGGACAAGGTTGAAAAGGAAATGCATGTTTATAAAACAACGCTCCACGGACAGTATTTATGTCCTGAAGATCTTGCCCAAGCCGAAAACGCAGTCATTTCTTTCAGTCAAAAACAAAAATTCAAGGAGGAACTCTCTGTACTCGAATCTGGCAAAAATTGTGTCAAAAGATGCAGTCATTTGTACAAACTAGATCCTGTGCTGGATAATGGACTTTTAAGAGTAGGTGGTCGCCTGAACAAACTAGCGATGCCTGAAGAGTCCAAACATCCAATTATTCTGTCAAAAGACCTTCACATATCCACACTATTGTTGAGAAACATCCATGAACAACTCGGACATGGGGGAAGAAATCATATGCTGTCTCACCTCCGCAAAAAATACTGGATTATCAAAGCAAACTCCGCTGCAAGAAAAATCATAACAGACTGTGTTGTGTGTAAACGACAGCGAGGAAGAATTGGAGAACAAAAAATGGCAGATTTGCCCCTGGAGAGGATTCTGCCAGATAAGCCTCCATTCACAGATGTAGGAGTTGACTACTTTGGTCCCATAGAAATCAAGAGAGGACGAAGTCTTGTTAAAAGGTATGGGGTAATCTTCACCTGCATGGCAAGCAGGGCAGTACACCTTGAAGTTGCACATACATATGACACAGATTCCTGCATCCATGCATTACGAAGATTTATCTGTCGACGAGGTCAAGTTTCAACCTTAAGATCAGACAATGGCACACATTTTATTGGAGCGGAAAGAGAATTGAGGGAAGCACTAAATTGCTTGAATCAAGACAAAATCAACAGTGCTATGCTTCAGCGAGGGATAAAGTGGTACTTTAACCCCCCAGCAGGATCCCATCACGGCGGTGTTTGGGAACGACTGATCCGCATGGTTCGACTTGTGATGCGCTCTGTTCTTAACCAACAAGTTCTTGATGATGAAGGATTGCAAACTTTCATTTGTGAAGTGGAAGCAATATTAAATGATAGACCCATAACCAAAATTTCTGACGATCCAATGGACCTGGAAGCACTCACACCAAACCATCTTCTTTTGTTGAAAACCAAGCCAGTACTACCACCTGGACTCTTTGTAAAGCAGGATCTATACATTAAACGCAGATGGAGGCAGGTGCAGTATATGGCAGATCTCTTCTGGAAGCGGTGGATACAGGAGTACTTGCCGTTAATCCAAGAAAGACAACGATGGTCTAAAGAAAGAAGAAGCTTTTCTCCAGGTGACATTGTTGTGGTGGTTGATTCCACTGCACCCCGAGGTTCCTGGTTAATGGGCAGAATCCTGGAGACTAAACCAGATGCACAAGGTCTAGTGCGCACAGTGAGACTCCAGACAAAGAGCAACATATTGGAAAGACCAATAACAAAGATATGTCTGCTCCAAGAAGCTGTAACCTAGTTATAGCAAGGACTGGTGGTAAAGACCATGTCCCAACAGGTGCTATGTTCTAGAACCTCTGGCCCTAAAAAATGAAAGACTAAAGGAAGAAACGAGGAGTGAAGAATCACTAAAAGAAGATTACATGCCAACACAGTACATAACTTTTTTGAAAATGTATAAAGAAAAAAAAGGGAAAATGTTATGCACTGTTTATAGCTCCTTTTTATTATTATTTTCTTTTGTAGATTTAATTGTTTGTTTATTTACTTATAACAATTAGGGGCCGGTGTGTAGGAACCATTTTGTGTTTATCGTTGGCATGTTTTATAATTAGATTTATCTGAATATATTATTTTCCAATAGGGACACTGAATGCACAGGGGCGTGTATATATAGTAGCACCGGTGACAGGAAAGGGAGGGCACAGGTACGGGGAGCACAGACAGTTCTCACCAGACCGGCATTCATGTTTCAGACCAGCACTCAGACAAACTACAATTCATTAATTCTACTGGCTACGCTTCACTGGAAATGGTATGTTTTTTGGTTCTCATATCTCCATCAAGTCACTTCAATAAACCTTCAACTCAACTTTAATAACGGCTGGAAAATCATTGTTTGCATCTGCGTAAGACTTCACCCCTACCTGTGTGTTAATGGCAAGAATTGGAGCAAAGGAAAAAATTGGGAAATTGCCATTACACAGGTCTTTGTTTGAGGAGGATTTATGAATGTGAAGAGCAGTACAATCCAGCAGATGGCAGTAACCAAAACTTCATGGATGCCAGCAGCCACTAAAACTCAAAGAAGCACCTGTGCGCCACCTGGAGCTCCACCTGGAGCTCCACCCTCTTCCCATTCATTTCCTCGGAAGAGCCGGAGAGTCGTTCCTCTTCTTTCAGGTAACGTCGTCATTAAGATATTTGTCCGTGTTTTTCTCACCACCTTTTGTAAAAGAAACAGACTTAACAACATTGGTGAAGCAGTGTGAAAGTCCGTCTTTGTTGTTTTAAAGTTAAAACTCTTCGTCTGCGTGATGACATGTTTAAAAAGTTATCGCTAACCTAAATAAGCACAACACTTGTTTGACCGTTTTTATAGCCAGGCTTCTGAAATATCCTCAAACATCAGTCACGGAGAATACAAAACAAGAAGACTCGAATGAATGAGGTTTTATGGAGGAAATGTTTCAGAGATTAGGCTTCTAAAACATTAAGATTTCATGGAGAGAAGTCAGCTGGGTGTTGTGCTGCATTCAGGTGCTGCTCGGGTCGTCCAAGTTTCTGAGTCGTTCTTCCGACTTTAGTGTTTTAACGTGATTTCAGTCACCAAAATACAGAATACACAAGATCAGTGAAATGTAACTGTTACAAGTTATGTTTGAGCAACAAATTTGATGTCCAAGTAAGTGAATTCTCTGTGAAAATGTTCTAGTTTAGCAGTTTCAGTGGCTTTTGTGAACAATGATTGATGATTCTTTTTGGGTCTTACAACAAAAGGGTTAAATATGTTTCATTCCACTGCTAATTTTACCAACTAAATGTGCACAATGTTTGAACTAATATAAAATAACTTTTTGAACTTTATATTCAGGCTATATCAATTGTCTTGTTTATATTCTATTCTAATTGAGCTTTAATATGTCATTTGTTTAATACTTAGCCTATTTGCTATTTGTTGTTCTCTATGTACAGCTCTTGTGGTTCTTGTGAACTGCATCAAGAAAATAAAGCTTCAAAAAGCGTCACTTTAGAAAGAGCCATTCATTCCTCCATCCGGGTCTGCTACACTAACTTTTCTCCTTCTCCTGATGAACGTCTCCACAGGTCAAACTCTCTCATGTGGTCCATATCAATATCAGATAAATGATAGATGCTGTCCTATGTGTTCACCTGGTAAGATCCAGTTCATAAAGAACTTTATTTCATTTCCATTGATGTCTGAGACATTTTACACCTGGTAACAATCTGTATCTGTCCTGATGATGATGATGATAATGATGATAATGAAGATGATGATGATGATGATGGTGATCTCTCTCTGACTGCAGGAAGCTGAAAACACTTTTCTCTGGGAGTGTGTTACCTGTCCTGGTTTGGAGTTACATTTCTCTTGGTCCTAAATCTGCGTTGGTTCAAACAGACGAGGAATCTGTGCTGGTCTTCTGTTACAGAGAGAATGAGACCTGGATCAGCTGCAGTGTTTCTGGTAAATGATCTTATTGAATTATCTGAGCACTGATTGAGGTTTTATATTTCTCCTCTTCAACATTTCTATCTGTGTAAATATTTGTTCTGAATGATTCTTCTTCACACAAACAGACAAACTTCAGATGTGAAGATTTGAACTCTTTCCCTCTTCTCTCTTCATGGACTGGATGATGATTTTAGATTTCTCTCTGTATTCATGTACACTTTGTCTTCAGTGAGAACATTTCTCTTTCTCTTCACAGATTCTCCTGATGAACGTCTCCACAGGTCAAACTCTGACATGTGGTCCATACAGTTATGAGACACCTGGTGGATGCTGTCCTGTGTGTCCAGCTGGTAAGATCCTCACGAATGTTAAAGAACCTTTAATTAAAGTTTATCAGGTTAGTTTCAATGTCCCTATTTTAAATAAAGAAACAGACACTAACTAAAAACATGCAAAAGCTGTTTAATATTTGTATTATTTTCAACATATACATTTAAAGATGATTTACCTTTAAACATATTCTTCTTCATTTTCCTTTGGTAACTTTATTGGCAAGTTTAAGATTTCACAGGAACAATGCATTTACACTTGAAAGCGCAACAACATTGAGTTCTGTCGGGTGGGGCCCCTTAAGGAGGTTTACTACTGTCATTGCAAAATTTTCACATTTTAAACCTCTGCTGTGTTTTAAAGTTTTTCAGACCTCCAGGGCCCCCTGCTGGTCGTCTGGGGCAACAACAGAGTACTACCTTGTCTCTCACTCACTCTCTCTCTCTCCCTCTCCCTCTCCCTCTCTCCCTCACTCTCTCTCTCCCTCTCCCTCTCCCTCTCTCTCTCTCTCTCTCTCCCTCTCTCCCTCTCTCCCTCTCACTCTCACTCTCTCTCTCTCTCGTTCTCTCTCGCTCTCCCTCTCACTCTCTCCCTCTCGTTCTCTCTCGCTCTCCCTCTCACTCCCTCTCTCTCACTCTCTCTCTCCCTCTCTCTCTCTCTCTCTCTCTCTCTCTCTACTCTGACATAAGTTACTGAAGGAGAAGTTTCATGCTGTTATAGTGTCCATGTGGAAAAAAAGACAACTCTGTCTCTTTAAAAGAAAAAATAATAAAAAATGTCTTCTTGTTGTTTCAAACAGGAGGTTGGGTTTATGCAGACTGCACAGACTCTGAAAGTACTCACTGTCTGCCCTGCACTGATGGAACCTTTATGAACCATCGGACTTCCCGTACACGGTGCTACGACTGTAAAAGCTGTGATGAAGGTAGATCTCTGACATTATTATCAAACTAAATAAAGATCAGAACATGTTACTAAACAGTCATCACTGTAAAACCAGCTTTCTAACCTTCAGTTAGTTTGAGCCTCAAACACAGAGATGATCATCTGAGTACTTGTTATTTCCTTACACCAAACTGTTCTTTAGTAGAGCAGAAGTACAGTAGTTCATAAATAACCTCTGTGTTTGTGTCGACAGGTTCTGGTCTGAAGATGAAGACGTCGTGTACGATAGCATCAGACACAGTTTGTGAACCTCTGGAAGGATTTTACTGCTCAGACTCTAGAAAGGACGACTGTGTGGAAGCAAAGAAACACAGACGCTGTGAACCAGGAGAATACATCACAGAACACGGTTAGTTAAACACATTTCACTTTTATTGGAAGTCTGTTCTGTCATAATCAGGATTATTTACGGACCACTGACAAAGAAATAATTTCTTCTGTCTTATGAGTCACCATCTGAAGATTTTCTGAACTCTCTGGATCGTAATATTCCAACAAAAACGGTCCTGCTGCATCAGAACGAGTCCCAACCATCCAAATCTAGAGAAAGATTGAATCCAAACACATCACATAAATAAAGATCTACAGATTGATTCAAATTGTCCACTGCTGTTCCAGATTTCCTGCTGTATTTTCTGTGATGATTCAGTTTTGTGAATGATTTTTTAAAATTAGGATACTCAAAACTCTAACCTTTCGATTGGCACCCCATTTGGCAAATTAGGACCTTCCATTCAGTTCCCAGTCTATTACAGCAATGAGATGAAAGGAGGTGCGTGCCCTGTATTCTGATGAATCTATACCCGACCAATTGCACGCCACTATGCTGACGACTGACGTTTCTTGTAGCCAATGACATTCTGAACACGAGGCTTTTTGAATTTGAATTTGAATTGATTTATTTAATAGGGACGATTAAATTTAACGTAGTTTGAAACTGATGTGCTTCATAAAGTGTATATAGCTATTGCTAATTTACAACTCGTGTCTCTAGTTGGGCCTCTGGTTAGCTGAAATGTGTTTGACCAACTGATAAGATAATTACATGACATCATTTTGTATATATGGTGATAGAGGGACTGTGTTCATGTCTAAAACAACCTCCGTGTATTAGTCTCATGTGTTCTGTATTTCCTGCAGGAACTTCCTCCACAGACACTGTGTGCTCCACCTGCTCTGATGGAACATTTTCAGACGGGACGTTTACATCTTGTCAGAAACACAAACAGTGAGTGAAGCTTCACATCACACATGGACTCTCCAGATGTTCCTGTAATAACTGTCCCTCTATCATTACAGATGTGAATCAGAGGGTCTGCTGCTGCTGAGAGCAGGAACTGAGACAGAGGACGCTCAGTGTGGAGATATACCATCAGACTGGACTGGACTGATAGTCGGTGTTGTTGTTGTGATGTTTTTAGTCTTTGTACTCGGAGTGTGTTATTTCAAACGGAGGAAGATTAAACATCTAATCTCACGTAAGGTTTCCACTGTGACAATGAAACATGATCATGTTTATTTTATAGATATTATGGTCTGTTTCTTCATTTATTTGATTTTTATTTCTAATGTTTTATTCCAGGAAACAGAAGACATTCAGGACCCTCCGACCAGGTATGTTTTAAACTATATTTACTCTCAATCTGTTTTATGTTCAATGATTTAATAAAGTCTCTCTTATTAATGTTTCCCGTACAGGAAGATGTGATGCTTAGAGAACAAACCCTGAAGAGTCTGATGTAAGATGACTCCTAAGGTTCGAAGGTGAGCCAGCAGAGCTTTGATCAAATGTTCTCTGACTGACTGAGATCAACTCTGTCCTGTTTTTACAGATTTACTAAATGTTTGAGTTAAACTAAATCTCTTTTCTCGTCAGGGTGAGACGGTTCAAATTGAACTCCTGCAGAGTGAATCATCTCCAGGATCCTGTTCTGGTCCACCTGCTGGATCCTGACACACAGTGTTGATGTCTGTTTATATGTATATATGTGGTTATATGTATATCTGTTGTTTTATCTGTTCCAGTTTTGTTTTTAAGACGATGATTGAACACAAACACTTTCATCAGCGCTCCATCGGCTCTCTCACCATCAAGTTTAAATCTTTCAGAAATTAAAGATTGTCCCTTTTATTTCTTGGGCCGGCTGTGGATCAGTGATGGTCGGTCGTCTCCCAAGTGAAAGGTTGGGGGTTCAATCCCCAGCTCCTGCAGCAACATGTTGATGTTTCTTTGGACAAAACACTTAACCCCAAATAACTCCCTCTGCTGCATCATCAGGGTGTGAATGTGTATAGATGAGTGTGAGCTGAGATGAGATCAGATGTTGTTATTATGATTTTTATATTTTTTTATCGTTCCTTGTACAGTTGTTCACTTTATACATCCAGTCATGTAAAAAAAAGCTTTAATTGTACTGAATGTTAAAATAATTAATGTGATGTCTTTCTGTTAAACTCTTTATTTCTGATTGAACTAAATGTATGACACGAGATGTCAGAGCGCTGTGTGAGGTTACATGTCCGGTAGACTCTTTATGTTTTTGATTCTGTTTTCAGAAAATAAATCAAGTTCATGTTTTAAAATAATATATCAGTCTCATGAAGAGAGGCTTCAGTCTTTGTTGAATCCTGATACTGATTTAAAATGACCAAAAGAAAAATCCTCAAAGCAGCGAATAGAAATGTCTGCAGGTCAGCTAGAAATACCAAAGAAGAAGTGAGAATTAAATATATTTAAATTAATAACTGCAGGGACTTCAAGTTTAAATGTTGACTCTTTATGTTCTTGTTACTATTGTAAAAAGGATGAATAAAAAGATTTGACTAAATCAAAGTGTTTGATTCTTGAACAATAACATCAAACTATTGAATATCTGTGCTCTGCTGACCTCTGGTGGTCAAAAACAGAACTGTTTGAGTGTCTGTTATTTTAACTTCAACACTTTGAGCTAACAGTTCAAATATTTGTATGTTAAAGGACAGTAAGAACTCTGAGGTCAAAGGTCAAAAGCTCAGTTCTGTTTCTGAAGTGAAGCTCTGTGTTTCATACTGAATATATCACCTGGAGGAAGAACTCTGAATACTTTTTTTATTTCACTTGAGCTGATCCATGTTTTACTCTCTGCTCGAGTCATTTCATATTTATCTGATTTTATTCCTTTTTAATTAATCATTGATAATCAATTAGTGAAATTGTACAATAACACTTTAGAGATTAAATATATAAAACAGTAAGACTTAAATTCAATTGAGCAACACAGATTAATAAGGGTTATAGAGGGAGAAAATATAAAAAAATAAGTAGAGAGTATTGTTCACTGTGGATCAGGAGCGCCCTCTACTGGACAACCTTCATGATGACAACATATCTAAATGATCCTAATGGTGGTTTCTCCATTAAATATTTTGTAAAAAAGTTTTGTTTTTATATCAGCGCATATATAAAAAAAAATCACCAAGGGTACATTTTCTTACTTATCGAGGTCGGGTCGCTGTGGCAACAAGTGAAGTACGTCTACCCAGACTTCCTCCCCGTCAACATTTTCCAGTTCTTCCTGGAGGATTCTGAGGCGTTCCCAGGACTGAAAGGATATCCCTCCATTGAACTCTGGGTCTACCCCAGGGGGTTCTCCCGGTCGGGCATGCCCGAAAAACCTCCAAAGGGAGTCGTCCAGGAGACCCAATCAGACGCCCGAAACACCTCAACTGTCTCCTTTAGATGTGAAGGAGTAGCGGCCACTTTTTCAGTCACTACCCATAATGCATCTTTTTACAGTCTATGGCGTGACCACAGAGGGTTGGAATGAAGATCGGTAATGAAGATCTGCCACCCCACAGGCATTGTCCCAGAACTCAACGTGGCATTGAAGAGACGTATCAGCCAAGACAGCCCAACAATGTCCAGAACCTTTAGCATCTCAGGGCGACTCTCATCCACACCTGGCGCCACTGAGGAGCTTTCTCAGTGACCTCTGCTAAGGTTAGGGGGTAAGGTAAGGTTCACCCCAGATCTTCAGACTCTGCCTCCACTTCAGAGGATGTGTTGGTTGGGTTCAGGAGTTCCTCAAAGTATTCCTTCCACCACCCCACGATGTCCCAAGTTCGGGTCAGCAGTTCTCCATCCCTGCTGATAACAGCCCGGGGAAAGCCCTGCTTTCCCTTCCTGAGCCGGAGAACGGTTTGCCAGAACTTCCTTGAGGTGATCCGAAAGTCCTTCTCTGTAGCCTCCCCGCAATCCTCCCACACCTGAGGAAGACCCCGGAGAAACAAGAAGAAACAAATTGAGACTCTCAGACAGTTCTGTCTTTGACCACTAGAGGTCAGCAGCAGTACACAGCCATAAAACTGACATTTAAGAATCTGACACTTGGATTTAAAAGTTCATGAAAAGCATGTGATTAAGGTTAGATAGATAGATAGATAAATAGATACTTTATTGATCCCGAGGGAAATTCAAAGCATCCAGTAGCAGGTTACAAGACGTACATGACATGAAACATTTGTTACAAATTAAGCCGCAAAAAAATGCCGCAAATTTGCCGTAATTTAAAGCAAGAACCTTTAAACAGTTGAGGGAAAAATCTGTAATTAGACCTGAATATAAAAAAAATAAAAAAGTGTTGACCTTCTGAAGTTGTGTTGTTTATATTTGTACAGCAATGTTTAAAAAAGCAGATAGTGCAGAGTGATCAAAAACAGACATTAAATTAAATAACAGGCAGTGCAAACATTAAATTAAAGGTGCTATTTAAGTAATTGAGGTGATCATTAAAGTGTCCAACTAGAGGCTGACTCTCTTGGGACAGCTGTGCAGATGGGAAATGAAAAAGGAAGATTTAGTCCAAGTGTGTGTTTTCCCCCTGCCATAACCGTGAGGTGTTGTACAGACGTATGGCCAGGGGGACAAAAGAGTTCTCGAGTCTGTCTGTGGAACAGGATTGTGACAGCAGTCTGCCACTGAACACACTCCTCTGCCTGCTGAAGGTGCTGTGCAGAGGGTGGTGGGTGTTGTCCATGACGGAGAGCATTCTGTTCAGGGTCCTTTTCTCTGCCACTGTCACTAGAGAGTCCAGCTCTGTGCCCACCACAGAGCCAGCCTTCCTCACCAGTCTGTCCAGCCGTTCTGCATCCCTCTTCTTGCTGCTTCCTCCCCAGCACACCACAGTATAGAAGAGGACACTGGCCACCACGGACTGGTAAAACATCTGCAGCAGCTTTTTACAGATGTTGAAGGACCCCAGCCTTCTCAGGAAGTACAGACGGCTCTGTCCCTTCCTGCAGATAGTGTCATGTGTCATGTTTGATGACCAGTCCAGCCTGTCGTTCAACTGCAGCCCCAGGTACCCGTAGGTCTTGACCACCTCCACGTCGACCCCCCCGATGGAAACAGGTTGGGGAAGTGGCTTGTTCCTTCGGAAGTCCACCACCATCTCCTTGGTCTTGGAGGTGTTCAGCTGCAGATGGTTTGAACTGCACCACGTCCCCTACCAGACTCCTCCTCCTGTCCATCCCTGACACAACCAACTATCACAGTGTCATCCGAGTATTTCTGCATGTGGCAGAGCTCAGAGTTATACTGGAAGTCAGAGGTATACAGGGTGAACAAGACAGGAGAGAGCACGGCCCCCTGTGGTGCTCCGATGCTGCTGACCACAGAGTCAGATGTGCAGTCCTTCAGTCTGACGTACTGTAGTCTCTCTGTGAGGTAGTCCGTGATCCGTCTCACCAGGTGCGAGTCCACCCTCATCTCGGTCAGCTTGTCTCTCAGTAGGAGGGGGTGGATGGTATTAAAGGCGCTAGAGAAATCAAAGAACATGATTCTCATCACGTCGCTCCCTTTGTCCAGATGAGAGTAAGCCCTGTGTAGTAGATAGAGGATGGCATCGTCCACGCCTACCTTCGCCTGGTAAGCAAACTGCAGTGGATCCTGGGCATGGTGGATCTGGGGTTAAAGGGTTACTGGGACTAGAAAAGTCCACCAAAGGACTAAAATACAGTTCAGTTCAGATTAAATACCAAATTTCCGTCTACTTATTACCATAGTGCAATACTAACTTTTGAAAAGGCTTCCACCTGAATTGTTTGTTTTGATGTACACTGAGCAACAAGTCATGATGGACAAAGTGTGAGGTGTTGTCTTCATGTCTGTTTGCCTTTTTGTTTGTTTGTCCCCTTCAATGATATTCATTAATCTTCCTGTTTTATTATTATCTTTAATTCATTTGTTGTTTGGACCACAAAATATCATTTCCCAGCGTTTACTTTATAAAGTGATGATAAAAAACAGAAACAATGCAAAAGATAGAGAGCAGACATCAGAACCATGGACAGAGTCAGAACAGACATAAAATGTGAGACACAAATACATATTAGAAATAATCTGAAGAAATGTATTAAAACAGAGATGATTCTTTTTTCAAATGAATTGTAATTTTTTATTGTGATTATTTTTCAAATGATTTGTTTCTGTGGGAGGAAACCGAAGTGCTCGGAGTAAACCCACACCACCCAGGACTCCATGTGGGCTCACATGTCGTCTATGCTTTCTATTATAACAGAATGAGATCTTTCTATTTTGTTCCGGAGGAAGTGAAAACTATATAGTTCTACTTTTCATATAGAGAATTATGTCATCTTACTGAAATTATTTGGGTTTATTACACTCTAAGATTTCATAATGTTTGTATTTTTAATGAAATTTTGTGTATCAAAATAAATATCTTTTTTTAAATTTACTCTCAGCTCCATCCAACCGTCTGCAGAGACTGGCTGCAGGACTCTTTCTTTACACTTTGGAGGATACGACAGCTTTGATGTGGCTGGAGGAACTTTCTGAGTCATGTGTTTCATAAATAAACATGTTATAATGTAGACAAGTATAAATTAGTCCCACCTGTGTATATTTGAGAACATTGCCTTTTACACGCTGAAGAAGAGCATCTGCTCGAAACGTCCTTGTGTCAATTAAAATAAAAATGTAGTTTGACGTTGAAAAGGAGTTGAGCATGTTTTCTCCATGATTTCTCAGACTGCAGACAGATACTATTGGATGGTTCTACTTTTAATGCTTTATTTTGAAGGGCTGAAAAACGAAAGTTAAATTTTCAGCGACGCCATTTGGAGCATTAAGGTATGTGTGTCCGTGATTTATTAAGTTAAAGACTAAACAACATTGGAGAACAGTGTAAAAGTGAATCTTTGTTGTTTTAAAGTTAAAACTCTTCTGGTGTGAAATGTTATAAATCCTCTAATGATCACTAAATGAACACAGAGGATCCTGAGACACTCAGACTGTCTGACACTTTAGACTTTATGGAAATACATGAAAATAACCTCAAACTTCAGGGCAGACATAAGGACTACAACAAGAAGACTCATAGGGAGAAAATATTGAAGTTATTTCTAAACATGAAGTCTTCGTGACTTCCTGACTGTTGTTGACGAGTCTTGTAATCTTCCAGGAAATGGCTCCTCAACAAACATTTCTCTGGTCTCTGTGCACTTCATTATAGTTTGATGATAGATTGGTAAATGACACATTCAAATATAAAGTTTGGACAATGTTGATTGAAACTTTCAGTGCTGGAATGTTTCAAAATGCACTGTGGATTTTTGATAGAGAAATGTGAAAGTTGGAGAAATGTACACATTCAGTGGTATATGTTCATAACTCTATACATAACAAACTGTCCTCAGAGGAAATTTGGTCCCTGTAAAACTGTTGGAAGATAAAATGCTGTGCGAGAAGTTGTGGTGGAGGGCCCGCAACAGTGAAACACTCTCTGGTAACTTTTTAGCTCCAACAGTCTTCCAGGGACCCATTTTTACATTTGAATAAAGTTTATGTATTCAGTTCAGAAAATATTACAAAGAATTGTTTCACCACTCCAACTTTCAAATTTCACTACCAAATCTACATTAACTAATTAACAGAAAATAAATTCCATACATCAAATAAAGAAAACAAAAATCAGGTGAACATAGAAATAGCTCAGGCAAGGCAAGAGACATTAAAAGAGCAAGACTTTAGATATATCCAAATCAAGTTTTTGGCCTTTCTATTCTATTTTCCATATATTTTAATGATTTAAAGTAATTGACTAAATAACAATAAGACATAAAAAGAGGGGTTGATGTTTTTTTCATTTACAAGTATAAATTTACCCAAAATTATAACAAGGTTAACAATGTCTGAATATAATAGAGGATATCTTTATCAGAAAATGTAGGAATGTTATCAATCTTTAAAGACAACCAGCTGTGGATATCAGCCCAACATGTTTTACTGTATGAGCAGTCAACAAATAAATGTTCCAAGGTTCCTACCTCTGAGGAGCAAAAAGCACAGGCATCTACTTCAAAATGGAGCCTTTTGTGTAAAAAATCACAAACTGGGTCGATTGCACATGCAACTTTAAAATGTGTTTCTTTGAGCGTAGGAGTAACTGGACATGACAGATAAAAAGAAAAACACAATTTTCTCAAGGTGTCGTCAAAGTTACCAGAGCTAGTATTGAAGTCTCTTGTTTTTGTGTTTAAAGACTGTTTCAGCGTCTATCAAACAGATCAACTTCACCAACTTTTAAACAAGAAAGGTACACACAGAGAATATGACATGTTACTTTAGATCATTTGTTGTAAATTCTTCAAAGGTAAATAGGTATCCCTCTGTATTCAGTGAATGCCAATTTTTCTAACATCATATTTAAATCATTCCCATTTATTCAATGGGGATAAATAACTTTGTAGTTCGACCTTTTTGATTAAGGAGAGGGTCTTTTTGCAAAATGAGTTGCTTTTTAATACACTATTGTTACACTTCCAGATTAAAGGCCCTGATTTTAGTATGTTGTTATTGTATTCACTACATAGAGTCATTACACAGTGATCAGTAAGAGAAGGACAGATATCACAGTCTGAGGACATATCGACTAGATTGCTCGTTATTAGCTGAGTTCGTCTGCTATTATTACTCCAAGTGTATTGTCTCTATCTGGGTTATTATAATTATATTATATCGTGTCTTGACTCCAGCATCCTGATAATATCGTATTCATGGTTTGGACTTCACACTGTTTTTACTCTGTGAAATATTAAACAGATTTATCATCATCAGGTAGTATTCATGTACACTTTGTCTTCAGTGAGAACATTTCTCTTTCTCTTCACAGATTCTCCTGCTGAACGTCTCCACAGGTCAAACTCTGACATGTGGTCCATACGAGTATGAGACACCTGGTGGATGCTGTCCTGTGTGTCCACCTGGTAAGATCCAGTTCATAATTAACTTTATTTCATTTCCATTCATGTCTGAGACTTTTTACACCTGGTAACAATCTGCATCTGTCCTGATGATGAAGATGATGAAGATGAAGATGATGATGGTGATCTCTCTGACTGCAGGAAGCTGAAAACACTTTTCTCTGGGAGTGTGTTACCTGTCCTGGTTTGGAGTTACATTTCTCTTGGTCCTAAATCTGCGTTGGTTCAAACAGACGAGGAATCTGTGCTGGTCTTCTGTTACAGAGAGAATGAGACCTGGATCAGCTGCAGTGTTTCTGGTAAATGATCTTATTGAATTATCTGAGCACTGATTGAGGTTTTATATTTCTCCTCTTCAACATTTCTATCTGTGTAAATATTTGTTCTGAATGATTCTTCTTCACACAAACAGACAAACTTCAGATGTGAAGATTTGAACTCTTTCCCTCTTCTCTCTTCATGGACTGGATGATGACTTTAGATTTCTCTCTGTATTCATGTACACTTTGTCTTCAGTGAGAACATTTCTCTTTCTCTTCACAGATTCTCCTGATGAACGTCTCTACAGGTCAAACTCAGACATGTGGTCCATACAGTTATGAGACACCTGGTGGATGCTGTCATGTGTGTCAACCTGGTAAGATCCTCATGAATGTTAAAGAATCTTTAATTAAAGTTTATCAGGTTAGATTAACATTCTAATCTTATGTCACTGTTTCTGAGTAGTTTGCCTTTTTTGCATATTAATAAGGCACTTGCACACAAAGACTAAAACAGGGACTCCAGCACCTGCCTTTTGCTGTCTACAGAGAAAGTGACACCCTGCACTGGTCACCAGCCATTCACAGGGCTGACATATAGAGTCAGACAACCAGCCACACTCACATTCACACCTACGGACAATTTAGAGTCAGCAGTTAACCTAACCAGCATGTCTTTGGACTGTGGGAGGAAGACGGAGTACCCGGAGAGAACCCACACATGCACGAGGAGAACATGCAAACCGTAGCAGCAGCGGTCCCACCAGTGGTTACGAGCCGACGGCATAAAACCCAGCAGATGGACAACAAAGAACCTAGTCTCGCAGCCACCTTAGAGGCGATGGTACCACCCGGGCCAATGGCATTCTGCACAGCACATTGACTACTGCATGAGCAGTTGGTCACTTACAGGATCAACAACAATGAAACATGTTGAGTCTCTGTATGGAAAAGCTCTGAAAATAATAGACAAGAAACCTTTTCGTATCACAAAGCATGATAGCTTGTACAACATCAGGAAGATCAGACCTTACCTGTCAGAACACGCTACACAGCTCCTGGTACAGGCTCTTGTGATATCACCCATCGACTATTGTAACTCTCTACTGGCAGGTCTTCCTACATGCACTATCAAACCTCTGCAGATGATACAAAATGCAGCAGCACGACTGGTCTTCAACCTTCCTAAAAGAGCACATGTCACTCCGCTGTTCATCTCCTTACACTGGCTCCCAGTTACTGCTCGCATCAAATTTAAAACTCTGCTGCTCGCTTACAAAACAGACACAAAAACGTCTCCTCCTTACTTGAACTCTCTCATCCAGGTCTACACTCCCTCCCGCCCACTACGCTCAGCCAATGAAACGTGTCTGATCCAACCTTCACAACAGGGTCCTAAGTCTCTGACTAGACTCTTCTCCTCTGTCGCCCTCCGGTGGTGGAGTGAACATCCAAACTCCATTCGATCTGCAGAGTCCCTCTGCACCTTTAAGAAAAAGCTAAAGACCCAGCTCTTTCATGAATACTTACTAACTTAATGATGATGGTCTCCATATCATTGATGATGATGATGGTTTTTGTTTGATAACGACGACTTATAAGATGGTTTCTATACTGATTAGAGCTCTCAAGAACTGCCGTCAATGTTGTGCTTTGCCTCTGGTCACTTCCTGTCAGCTCCTCTGGTCACTTCCTGTCAGCGCCTCTGGTCACTTCCTGTCAGCACCTCTGGTCACTTCCTGTCAGCACCTGTGTGTCCAATCGGACTCAAAGCTGATCGTTTGCTCTTACTGACATTGTTCCCTTTTTTCTAAATCCTTGCTTGTGTTGTACTTACTCTCTGATGTACATCGCTTTGGATAAAAGCGTCTGATAAGTGAATTGTAGAATTGTAGCTCGTATTTTAGAAGGATGTTACTCCTCCGAAAATACAGGCTAGTAAGCTTTGACAACTTCCAAACATTTTAAATTGCCTGTTTGATGTATAAAGTCCTACATGGGCAGGCTCAACCTCCACTAAATGATTACATCAAACAGAAAGCTATTAATGACTCCTCAACTAGAGCCACCAGAGCCACTGTGAGATTCCCCTCAGACGATCAAAACGTTTTATCGTTCAAAGGGAGCACATTAAAGAACATCATCACCTTTATGTTCATTAATGTGCACTGTCCCTATTTTAAACAAACTGACACTAACTAAAAACATGCAAAAGCCGTTTTATTTGTATTATTTTCAACATATACATTTAAAGATGATTTACCTTTACAGTTACCTTTAAACATATTCATTATATATTATCGTCCTCTGTTCCACTTACCGTCTTCTTGTTCCTCCTTTTCTCACCCAGACAGATTATTCTTCTTCATTTTCCTTTGGTGACTTTATTGGCAAGTTTAAGATTTCACTGGAACAATGCATTTACACTTGAAAGCGCTGTCGGGTGGGGCCCCCTGAGGGAGGTTTCCTACTGTCGTTGCAAAATTTGCATATTTTGGACTCAGCTGTGTTTTAAAGTTTTTCAGACCTACTGGGCTGTCAGTTGACAAGCAGTCTCTCTCTCTCTCTCTCGCTCTCTCTCTCTCTCTCTCTCTCTCTCTCTCTCTCTCTCGTGCTTCATTGTGAGTGTCAAACTGTTGAATATTTGTGTGTTATTTTTCTTTCTTTGGTTAACATAGTTAGTGTTTAGTAGTTTGTTGTTGTTTAGTTGTTTGTCTACCAGCTCGGCTGGGCAGCATGCCCGTCGTAGACATGGAGCTGGACTTTGAGAAGCTGACAGCTGTCAGCTGCTCGGTGGAGGAGGCTAGTTTAGCGGTTGGAGAGGTGGTGGGTTCCGGCAGCGTGAGGTCTGCCTCCCGCATGAACGGGGCCATTGTTATTTTTTTAGATAGCACGGCTAAAGTGAACGATGTGGTCGAACAAGGTGTAATAATTAAAGACACTTTCACCTCTGTTCTCCCCCTGATCAACCCGGCTAAAAGAGTCACCATCTCTAACGCCCCCCCGTTCATTAAAAATGAAATGTTAGTTAAAGAGCTGTGCAGGTATGGGCAGGTAGTGTCCCAGGTTAAGATGGTGTCTCTGGGATGCAAGTCCCCCCTGCTCAAACACGTTGTTTGTCACAGAAGACAAGTTTTCATGGTCATGAAAAACAATTCAGATGATCTTAATTTGTCTTTTAATTTCAAAGTCGATGGTTTTAATTACATGGTGTTCGCAACATCAGCGACCATGAAGTGCTTTGGGTGTGGTGCAGAGGGACATTTAATCCGCTCATGCCCGGAAAAAAATGTTCATGTGCGGGGAAATGCTCAGGCAGCACCGGCTGCTGAGGTCACGGCGGCTGCTGCGACCCCCTGGCCGTCTGCTGTGACCCCCGGGCCGTTTGCTGTGACCCCCGGGCTGTCTGCTGTCTGCTGTCTGCTGTCTGCTTTGACCCCCGAGCCGGCTGCGGCTGCAGACGTGGTACCGGTCGATGCTGCCGCCGCGGAGCTCAGCGGAGCTGTCGCGGTGCTCGGCGGAGCTGAGGCCGCTGTAGCGGGTCCTAGCGGAGTTCTTTCAGACAGAGCTGCTGCTGGGCCTCAGAAAAGTAAAGTGTCTGATGTAGAAGAGCTGTCAGTTGTCAGTGATGAGGGCCAGGTAAAGAACAGTAAACAGGGAGACAAAGAAAAGGAGATAACTGAATGTGATTCAAGTGAGAAAGAAAAAAGTTTGATCAGTGAAAGTCAGGAGGTAAGTCAGGAAAGTAATAATAGTGTGTGTGTTGATTATGTTGAAGATGAGGATATGTCTGATGAAGAGTCATTAAAGATTTCTCAGAAAAGGAAGAGTGAAAGCTTTCAGGACAGTACTAAAGCAGTTGAAGAAGGACAGAAAGACAGGAGCAGGAAGAGCAGAGAGTGACAGTGAGCTCATGTCCACACAAGAAGAAGGTCCAGTCACTTACACCTCAGCTCACATTAAAAAGTTTCTACAGGACACCAAGGGCCTCAGGCTGCTCAATTTAGAGGATTTCTTTCCAGACCTGAAGTGTTTTTTAAGTTCAGCTCGGCCTTTAACTAGGAGCTCCGGTGCTTTTGGGGACGACGGCCTCACCGGTCAAGAGATCTTTCGTCTCAAAAAACTGATCGGGAAAGCGAAAGCACAAATCAGCGATGATGATGTTTAGACTGTGTCTCATCTCTTTCCTCTTGTTGTGTTTTTATCTTGTTTCTTTATTAAACTCCTATCTCTCAATGTGTGAATTTAAAATCGGCACCTTAAATTTAAATGGAGCGAGAGATGATGCAAAAAGAGCTGCACTATTTCAACTAATGGAGTTCAAAAAGTTAGATATTTTAATGTTTCAGGAGTCACACAGTGACTCTGAGAACGAGTGTCAGGAAGGAGTGGCCTGGGGAGGTGATCCTCAGCCATAAGTCCACCTGTAGTGGAGGAGTTGGCTTTATTTTTTCTAGAGGCTTTCTGCCTGCTTCGTGTGAAGTAGAGGAGGTCATTGAAGGCTGTTTATTGAAAATTAGAGTGCAGTATGAAAATGTAAAAATGACTCTGATTAATGTGTATGTCCCATGTCACGCTGTGGACAGGTTGGGTGTGTTGAGTATTTTGTGTGACACTGTTAAAAAGTGCAATACAGGGGAGTATTTATTCTTGGGGGGGGATTTTAACTGTACAGCAAACCCAGGTTTAGATAGAAACCACCAAGAGCCTCACAGCGCCTCCTCACACAGACTCAGACAGTTTTTAGAAACACACGAGCTGCTGGATGTGTGGAGGAGTTTACACCACACACACAGACAGTACACATGGAGTCACTCTAAAGACAATGTTTTATCTCTGGCCAGGTTAGATCGCTTTTATTGTTTTAAACACAATATGAATGTTTTTAAAGAGTGTCTTATTGTTCCTGTAGGCTTCACTGATCACTGTCTCATTTATTGTTCTGTTTTTATTAAGAATGTCAGACTTCAAAGTGCGTATTGGCATTTTAACACCACACTGCTGCACGATAAAGCTTTTAAGTCTGCACTGGAGTACTTTTGGGTCACTCACAGACAGCTTAAGTCTGATTTTAAAACCATTCAACAGTGGTGGGACTTTGGAAAAAGTCAGATTAAACAGTTGTGTCAGCAGTACACTCGCAATGTCACCAGGGACATTAGCAGATCTTTGAGAGATCTAGAGATTGAAGTGGTAGAACTACAGGGTTTAGTTGATGCCACAGGAAATCAGGGACATTTAGCTTCCCTAAAATCTAAAAAGTCGGCTTTAGCCAACCTGCTGGGCGTTAAAGCACAGGGGGCTCTGGTCAGGTCTCGGTTCCTGGATGTCACCCAGATGGATGCTCCGTCTCAGTTCTTTTTTGGTCTGGAGAAGAAAAGTGGACAGAAGAAGATCTTTCACTCTGTACGATCAAACAGTGGACAATCGATCTCAGATTCTGCTGGGATCAGAAAACATGCAGCTGGTTTTTATAAGGATCTGTACACGAGTGAGTTTGTTGATCATCCAGAGGTGTGTGAGTCCTTCTACACTGGTCTTCCTCAAGTCAGCGCTGAAAACAACACAGAGCTTGAGGCCCAGCTGTCTCTGTCTGAACTCTACTCTGCTGCTATGAGTCTGCAGAATGAAAAAGCTCCAGGTATTGATGGCCTTCCTGTTGACTTTTATAAAGTGTTTTGGAGTGTGCTGGGAGAGGATCTCCTGGAGGTTTTAAGAGACAGTTTGGAGAGGGGTCGTCTGCCTCTGAGCTGCAGGAGAGCAGTCATCACTCTGCTGCCAAAGAAAGGCGACCTTCAGGATCTAAAAAACTGGAGACCAGTGTCATTACTTTGCACAGACTACAAAATCCTGTCTAAGGTCCTGGCATCCAGACTAAGGCAGGTGATGGGGTCGATCATCCACACAGACCAGACCTACTGTGTGCCCGGCAGGCTCATCAGTGATAACATCACTCTCATTCGGCATGTTTTGGAAGTCTCTGGTTCATTGGCTGTAGACACTGGTCTGATTTCACTAGACCAGGAAAAGGCTTTTGATCGGGTTGAACACCAGTATCTATGGTGGACTCTAACCGCCTTTGGGTTCAACCCATGTTTCTTAGCTAAGATCCAGGTTTTGTACCGTGACATTGCGAGTGTGCTAAAGATCAACGGAGGCCTGAGTGCTCCTTTTAGTGTACAGAGGGGGCTGAGGCAGGGCTGCTCATTATCTGGAATGTTATATTCCTTAGCCATCGAGCCCCTGCTTCACAGACTGAGGTCAGGTCTCTCTGGTGTTCGTTTTCCTGCCTCTGAAGTCAGTTTTAAATTGTCAGCGTATGCTGATGACGTCATTGTTTTTGTCAACCAGCAGAGAGATATCGATGTTTTAAAAGAAACTGTGATTTTGTTTGGGTCGATATCTTCTGCCAAAGTGAACTGGCTGAAAAGTGAAGCACTGATGGTGGGAGAGAAGCTGAGGGGTCGGCTCAGTCTGCCTGGAGGCCTCTTTTGGAAGTCAGGAGGTTTTAAATATTTGGGAGTGTTTTTGGGGAATGAAACTTTTTTATTTGTGGTTTTAAATACACTCGACAACACAAACACAAATGTCAGCTGATAAACTTGGTTCTTGGTCAGGCTAAGATGGCCGTGTACGTGAGTAGGAGGAGGAAGGTGGAGGAGCCAGACGATGTTGTTGATGTGAAGCTGTTGTTTGTACAAATGTTAAAATCCAGGTTGTTTGTGGACTTCAGCTTCTACAGAGCAAATCAGGACCTGGAGACTTTCCAGTCAGTGTGGACTCATGACAGTGTGCTGTGCTCTGTAGAGCACGATCAGTTAGTTCATGGACATGTGCTGATGTGACATCTGTTTATTTTGTGAATGTCATCTGTGAATTTTAGGAATGCATATTATTGTTGAACAGAAGAAGACTGATAAATAAAGGTCTGTTTAAAAATCAAATCTCTCTCTCTCTCTCTCTCTCTCTCTGCACTGACATAAGTTACTGAAGGAGAAGTTTCATGTTGTTGAAGCGTCCATATGGAAAAAAGGCAACTCTGTCTCTTCTGATTGTTCAAACAACAGAAAAGAAAAAATAATAAAAAATGTCTTGTTGTTGTTTCAAACAGGAGGTTGGGTTTATAAAGACTGCACAGACTTCAGAAATACTCTCTGTAAGCACTGCACTAATGGAACCTTTATGGACCATCTGACTTCCCGTACACAGTGCTACGACTGTAAAAGCTGTGATGAAGGTAGATCTCTGACATTATTATCAAACTAAATAAAGATCAGAACATGTTACTAAACAGTCATCACTGTAAAACCAGCTTTCTAACCTTCAGTTAGTTTGAGTTTGAGTCTCAAACACAGAGATGATCATCTGAGTACTTGTTATTTCCTTACACCAAACTGTTCTTTAGTAGAGCAGAAGTACAGTAGTTCATAAATAACCTCTGTGTTTGTGTCGTCAGGTTCTGGTCTGAAGATGAAGACGTCGTGTACGATAAAATCAGACACAGTTTGTGAACCTCTGGAAGGATTTTACTGCTCAGACTCTAGAAAGGACGACTGTGTGGAAGCAAGGAAACACAGACGCTGTGAACCAGGAGAATACATCAGAGAACACGGTGAGTTAAACACATTTCACTTTTATTGGAAGTCTGTTCTGTCATAATCAGGATTATTTACAGACCACTGACAAAGAAATCATTTCTTCTGTCTTATGAGTCACCATCTGAAGATTTTCTGAACTCTCTGGATCGTAATATTCCAACAAAAACGGTCCTGCTGCATCAGAATGAGTCCCAACCATCCAAATCTAGAGAAAGATTGAATCCAAACACATCACATAAATAAAGATCTACAGATTGATTCAAATTGTCCACCGCTGTTCCAGATTTCCTGCTGTATTTTCTGTGATGATTCATTTTTGTGAGTGATTTTTTAAAATTAGGATACTCAAAACTCTAACCTTTCGATTGGCACCCCATTTGGCAAATTAGGACCTTCCATTCAGTTCCCAGTCTATTACAGCCAATGAGATGAAAGGATTCTGTATTCTGATGAATCTATACCCGACCAATTGCACGCCACTATGCTGACGACTGACGTTTCTTGTAGCCAATGACATTCTGAACACAAGGCTTTTTAAATTTAAATTTGAATTTATTTATTTAATAGGGACGATGCAATTTAACATAGTTTGAATACAGAGCAGGAAACTGATGTGCTGCACAGAGAGCTTCTAGATGAGATGAGATGAGATTCAACTTTATTGTCATTACACATATACAAGTATAGAGTAACGAAATGAGGTTTGGCATCTCACCAGAAGTGCAAATAAGCAGAAAGTTCAAGAGTCTGTGCTATGTACAGTAATTACAAAATTTACAGATGTAGACAAAAAAAGTGAATTATTAGGTATATCTGGATGGATGGATTAATGGGATGCAATAAATATAAATAAATGCTATAAATAAGTAATGCTACAAAATAAGTGTATTTTTAGGATTATAATATACAGATTAAGGTGCAGTGAGCATGCTATACTAATAATATACAGATTAAGGTGCAGTGAGCATGCTATACTAATAATATACAGATTAAGATGCAGTGAGCATGCTATACTAGTTTACAGATAATATAAAGAATATGGACATAATATGAACATACTATAATACAATAATACAGATGGATGAGAGATGTGTGTGTGTGACCAGGAGGAGTGGTGGGGGGATGATGGGTGTGAGGTGATATGCAGGGGAAAGGGGGGGGGGGGGGTCAGCAGGGGGCGGAGAGAGAGAGGGAGAGAGAGAGAGAGAGACAGAGTTCAGAGTTCGGGGGGTAGAGTTCAGTAGAGAAACAGCTCTGGGGAAAAAGCTGTTCCTCAGTCTGCTGGTTCTGGTCCGGAGGCTTCTGAAGCGCCTGCCGGAGGGCAGGAGGGTAAACAGTCTGTGGGCAGGGTGGGAGGAGTCTTTAAGGATGCCATGAGCTCGCCGCAGACAGCGTGTTCTTTGGACATCCTCAATGGCAGGAAGTGGACACCTTGTGATGCGCTGGGCGGTTTTTACCACCCGCTGTAGCGCCTTACGGTCTGCGACAGAGCAGTTTCCGTACCAGACTGAGACACTGCTGGTCAGGATGCTCTCGATCACACAGCGGTAGAAGTTCATCAGTACAGCTGAAGACAGGTGGTGTCTCTTCAGTGTCCTCAGGAAAAAGAGGCGTTGATGAGCCTTCTTAACCAGACTGGAGGTGTTAGTGGACCAGGAGAGGTCCTCTGTGATGTGGGTCCCCAGGAACTTGAAGCTGGAGACACGTTCAACAGCCATCCCGTTGATGTGAATGGGGTTGTGCGTGCTTCCTCTTTCTCTCCTGAAGTCCACGATGATCTCCTTCGTCTTGCTGGTGTTGAGGAGCAGGTTGTTGTCAGCACACCAGGCGGCCAGATGCTGTACCTCCTCCCTGTAGGCCGTGTCATCGTTGTTGCTGATGAGGCCAATCACCGCTGTATCGTCCGCAAACTTGATGATGGTGTTGGATCCATGTACAGGTCTGCAGTCATGGGTGAAGAGGGAGTAGAGGAATGGGCTCAGCACACAGCCCTGTGGTACGCCTGTGTTGAGTGTGATGGTGGTGGAGCAGGTGTGTCCTGACCTAACATACTGGGGTCTGTTGGTCAGAAAGTCCATTATCCAGTGACGGAGGGAGGTGTTGAAGCCCAGGTCTCCGAGTTTAGTGTTTAACTTGGAGGGGATGACAGAGTTGAATGCTGAGCTAAAATCAACAAACAGCATTCGTGCGTATGTGTTGTTATTGTCCAGATGAGTGAGCACAGAGTGCAGCACAGTGGAGCCTGCATCCTCTGTACTCCTATTGCTGCGGTAGGCAAACTGGAATGGGTCCAGTGTGGGTGGGAGGCAGTTTTTCAGGTGTGCTAGGACCAGTCGCTCAAAGCACTTCATTATGATGGGTGTGAGTGCCACAGGGCGGTAGTCATTCAGGCCTGTCGGGCTGGAGTGTTTCGGCACTGGGACAATGGAGGTGGCTTTGAAGCATGCTGGCACAGCTGCTTGGGCGAGGGACAGGTTGAAGATGTCTGTAAAAACCCCAGTGAGCTGCTCCGCACATGCCCTAAGCACGCGCCCGGGGGTGCCGTCTGGACCAGCAGCCTTTCGAGCGTTGATCCGGCTCAGTGCAGCGTGGACGTCTGTGGAGGTGAGTGAGAGGGGCTGGTTGTCTGCAGGAGGTCTGGTCGTGGTCTGCGTCTCCCTGTTATCTCTATCGAAACGTGCATAAAAGTGATTTAGCTCGTTCAGGAAGGAGACATCTGTGGTTATCGGGGTGGAGTTTCTGGGTTTATAGTCACTGATGGCCTGGATGCCCTGCCACATGCGTCTGGGGTCGGAGTTGGAGAAGTGTTCCTCAACCTTCAGCTTGTAGCAGTGCTTGGCCTTGATGATGCCCCTCCTCAGGTTTGCCCTGGATACGCTGTAGGCCATTGCATCATCTGATCTGAAGGCGGTGTTGCGGGCCTTCAGCAGGAGACGCACCTCCTTGTTCATCCATGGCTTCTGATTTGGGTACGTAGTGATCTGCTTCCATGTTGTAACACTGTCGATGGTGGTGTTGATATAATCCAGCACAGAAGAAGTGTAGGTGTCAATGTCTGTGTGAGAGCCCAAGGTAGCCTGCGAAGCAAACATACTCCAGTCTGTGTGATGGAACTTGTCCTGAAGTACAGAGTCTGTCCCCGCTGGCCACACTTTAATCGTTGTCACTGATGGCTTCACACGTTGGATGAGTGGGGAGTACTTGGGGATGAGGAACAAAGAAAGATGGTCTGACTGTCCCAGGTGGGGGAGGGGGGTCGTGGTGTAGGCTCCTGCGATGTTTGTGTAAACATGGTCCAGAGTTTTGTTTCCTCTTGTATTGCAGGAAACATGCTGGTGAAATTTAGGGAGCACTGTCTTTAAGTTTGAGTGATTAAAATCACCTGCAACTATAAATGCAGCCTCCGGGTGAGCAGTCTGTTGTTTACTGATAGCGGTGTAAAGTTCCTTCATAGCAGCTTTAGCATCGGCATCAGGGGGGATGTAGGCTGCAGTTACAATAGTGGAGCTGAGCTCCCTTGGCTGATAGAAAGGTCTACATTTAACCATGAGAAACTCAATGTTAGCTGAGCAGTGTCTCCCAATAATGACAGAGTCTGTACACCAAGCTTTGTTAATATAAATGCACAGCCCTCCTCCTCTGGTCTTACCGGAGTCCTCTGCTATTCTGTCTGCTCGGTGTGTGTGGCGACCGGCTAGCTTGATAGCATCGTCCGGTACTCCGTTGTTTAGCCATGTTTCCGTGTTTCCGTCTTGGAGGTCTTCAGTGACAAAAAAGGGACTTGTACGTTCAGTACGTTTGCAGACAAGGTCTAACGTCATTGAGAGACCTGTGACTAAACTTTGCATGCTACAGGAGGCTGCAGATTAGCAGGTTATTTAAGTAACCAATGTAATGTATGGAGCAGGTGTTTGGTGTGATAAAATGTACTCCTCTCTGTGTTATTGGGTGGCTCCTTGATTTGTTATTGTTTGAATTGTAATGTCTGCATGCCGTTACAATTAGGGGCAGGTATGTAGGAGCCATGTTTGTGAGGTGCAAACACAAATTGTTCCAGCAGGTGTCGCCTTTAGGTTAAGGTGAAACTCTATATAGGTAGGAACTATCACTGGGGTGTCAGGTATTGCTAGACTTTTTTGACCGCTGTATGCCACGCTATGAGGTAACAGGAGTGATTGTAAATGGACATGTCTGGATTATTGTTTGAACAGCTCACATGTGACAGTGATCAAGACAACGATGGAATGAGAAATGAATATTCCTAAACGAAGAAGATATTAGATTGTCTTATTTCGAATTCTTACGCTCAGGAGTGAAGCCGGCAAGCGCGTCAATTAATAGTCTAGATTAGCCCGTCTAAACTCCTCCACCACATTAAGGTGGCGATTCTTGGAGGAGTCCATCCCAGATACCATCCCAAAAATCCTAAACTGTGATTGGCTGTCTGCCCTATCAGAGGCGGGACTTATGTTAAAACCAACCATCAGGTATTTTTTTCACAAAGGCTGCTAGTATTTTTCTTAACATACTAATGTAGCATATTGTGTAGTGTAACTTTTAGCACCTTTGTATCTATTTCATAAGAAAAACTGTGCATAGGAAAATAATGCACACAGTCTAAACTGAACGTGTCAGGGCCAAAACACTGCAAGTAAGACTGCAGTTTGCATATATACTTTTAAGTCATTTAAATTGTGATCTTGAACATACTTCTCTTTCTGTTGTTAAAAAGTTAACCAAATGTTTGTGATTAGGGTGAAGAGATGAAGGAAACATGCCACATTTTGTCCTAGAAAATGAGTTATTGGTGCATGAAGCCTCTTCTGAATAAGTTTGAAGATTAGCCACACATTTAGCTTCATTGAGCTCTCAGGAAGATCTGTGGCATGCTGCACTGATACTGCTGAGAGCTAAGAGTCGAAGTAACACCGCCAAATACAACTGTGCAAACCATTAGGGCAATAAATGGTTAAATCTATGACCAGAGTATTCCTGACTGAACTCAATTAAATGTTCTTTAACATTTGTGTGGCGCTTACCAGCTAGACACACACGACAGCATCGATCATTTATCTCATACTGATATGGACCACATGTCAGAGTTTGACCTGTGAAGACGTTCATCAGGAGAATCTGTGAAGAGAAAGAGAAATGTTCTCACTGAAGACAAAGTGTACATGAATACAGAGAGAAATCTAAAATCCTCATTCAGTGCTGATGGTTGTGAGCTCTGACTTGCTGGGTGCGGTTAGTGAGAAATGAATGATACCATTTAATGACGAATGGATTGACCCTAAGATGATTTAACGTGCTGAGTAGTTTGTGAGGCTGCAAGGTGTTAAACGCTGAACTAAAATCAACAGACAATAGTCTGGGGTAGGCCTTAGGATTCTCCAGATGTTTGGTGACCAGCCTGCTCACCATAAAACCTGAATCATGCTTTTTGCTGTCAGCGCAGTCGGCACGGTGCAGTCGGTGCGCACAGTCCCTGAGAACGTCGAGTCGTTTCATACTGATTGCAGTCAGAGCGCCCAAAAATTTAACGGCATAATGCACTTCCAGGCCCTGTAGCCACGAGCCAATCATTGCAACGCGCTCGGCGGGAAGCCATGGGACTGCAAGAAGCATGAATCAGGTTTATGTATTTCCATACATTCCGTGTATTTACAGCTTGTTTGCTGTTAGGCAAATAGTTTTGGCTTTTTGTAGCATGTTTTTTTTCTTTTGAACCCCTTTTTCATTGTTGCTTTTGTTTTCGGACTTTAACAGGAGTTTCTGAATCTGCAGCACATTTCTCCAAAGGAAATCTTCTGGGATTTTGAAAGGTATTAGCCCTTGTGGACTACTAAGTGCATCCTTGTAAGTTGTACGAGTGTGCACAGAAAATTGTCAATACACCTCTGGTAAAACAAGCCACATTCAGTCAGCTGTAGGAAGAACAGAGCTGTGTGTGTGTGTGTGTGTGTGTGTGTGTGTGTGTGTGTGTGTGTGTGTGTGTGTGTGTGTGTGTGTGTGTGTGTGTGAGAGATGTGCTCTCTTGCCCTGCTCCAATGATTTGCAATGTGAATTCATAGACTGGGATAGCAAAGTTGATGTCACTCCACCAAATGTTGATAGAAGAATTTAAATAAATAAATAAATAGCGCTACAGCATAAAGCTTCAAAATAAATTGGAGCATGCTGTAATAAATAATTTTACCAGCAATGATAGTGTAAACCAAGGGTATTTACTGAACATCCAAACATCAGGATGATCAGCTGAAGACGTCATCTCGATGAGAAGGATTGAAGAAGGATCAAAACAATGACTTCTCCTGGAAACAAGAAGGAAAAAAGTAATCATGCAGAGAGTTATTTAACAGCAAGAAACTTTGACCTTTAAATCACTTCCTTTCCCTTTCCACCAATCAGGGTGTAACATCACCTCTCAATAGAATTAAATATTGATACGAATATGGACAATTTCAATTGATGGTTTTGTCAAAGCAGGGGACATTAAAAATCCAAGACTGTACAAACAGTTATCATGTTATCAGACCAAAAATGAAAATGTTGATCTGAGACCGAAACAATGATGAACATTAAGCAACAATATGTAGGAACACAGTCTGGTGCATTTTGGCGCCCACACGATCAAAGTTGAAGTGTTTACTTTGATAAAATAAAGAAAAAACAGATCAAAAACGAAAGAGAAAAAGAGAGAGAGGTGAGGAGAGGTCAAAAGAGTGACTTCTCTCTCTGCTAGTCTCAATTAAGCCCAATTAACTCCACAAGCTCCTCCCCTTTTCAGATCCAATGAACTTAAAGCTGTTTCAATTCATCTCCTACATCCAAATTATACATTTTAATGTAAATATTGAAACACTTATTAAATTACTTTAAATAATGAAAAAACTTTTATATTTAAATCATTTAAATATAAAGACTGTCCACAAACCCAAAATATTACAAAGTGAACCACAATTAGAACATGAAAAGCAATAAGGCTCCTACAGTATTAAATCAGAGTTGAGCTCTTACCCTGCAGAAGATTCAGACTCCTTCAGAGCTGAACCTCCTGTTTCTGTCCAAACACTCTCAGTTTAAACAGTGGGAGGATTCATGTGACTTATTTCCATGAATCAGCATGAGGATGTCTTTAAAGAATAGGTCATGTGTTGTAGTTCCTCTTATATCTTTATCTTGTAACATATTGGACTCAGAGGTGACCAGCATGAGGTTCAAACTTCTTCTTCTTCTAGGTGTTAGAAAACAAGTTTGAACCACAAACTCACTGAGGTATCACAAGGACCTTGGGTGAACAAAACCATCGCTTCCTGTCAGAACATGATTCACATGTAGTCTATAAACTGTTCCGTGCTCGTCGTGTTTCTTCATGGTGCAGCTTCAGAAAGATGACGAGGTGACTGTGAGAATAAAAAGAAAGTCTGTTTCTGTTTGAGGAGCTTTGATCTCTAATTTATTAATTATTGATATTTTCTTTACTGATGGAGAAATCCTGAAAGTGTCGAGTTTGGTTTGTAAGAAGAAGACAGAATAAAACTAAAAGATGTAAACTATCTAATTACATTTAACCTGATATATAATTATAACCATAATGACACAAAAAACATTTTTCTTAAAGTGAAATAAAAGTGAAGCTTTACTAAAACAGGATAACAAACTGAAACTGATGTGTTTATAAAAATCAATCAAATCAGATAAATGTTCATCTTCTCTGACTCAAACACAGCCAGTGACTCTCTTAAAGTTCTCTCTCAGAGTTCTTCCTCCAGGTGATATATTCAGTATGAAACGCAGAGCTTTACTTCAGCAACAGAACTGAGCCTTTGACCTTTGACCTCAGAGTTCTTACTGTCCTTTAACATCTCTCACAAATAGCTTCAAGAATACTCGACTTCGGGGAGCGCTGGTGGCGCAATGGTTAGGACGCGCTCTCGTCTCGAGCGGTAGGCCCGTGGCCCCTTTCCGCATGTCATTCACCGCTCTCTCTCCCTGGTTTCCGACTCTATCCACTGTCCTCTCTCTGCATTAAAGGCACGAAAAGCCCAAAATAAATCTTTAAAAAAAAAAAACAGAATTTAGTTGCTGTCAGTAACTTTAAACATTAAAGTTACTGACAGAGACTCACACCCGTCCTGATCTTCATACTGGGGTACATACCTGTGATTTAAGGACATTAACACACCTGTATGTAGACACCAAGAGGCAGAGAGGTATGAGCGCTTTGCGCCCTCTAGTGACCTGTGTGAGTATTGACACCTCTGCTGCTGTTCTCCATCATGAACCGGAAGCTGCACTCTGATCAACATTCAGACTTCAGATTCTTGTTCTCTGTGTGGCTCGTTTTAAATCATGACAAACACTGACCAGAGAGAGAAGATTTCATCGCTTTTATTGAAGCAGTACAAAACATGAACGTCCATATTTACATACAATATATTTAAATGATCTTTGAGTTTCCAGACTTAACCCTTTGAACTCTTGAATAATTGACCTTTAAAGTTTTTCAGCTGTCTTTACTAAACGACATTAGAAGAACTCAAAGTGAAAATATTTAAAGGAACAGTTTCTGACACCTGAAACACAAGTTTGCCTTTAAAAAACTTTTTAAATATAAAATGAAATATTTAAATTCAGTGATGTAGTTTTTCTGCATGTCTTATATTCACCAGATATCTGGAAGAAAAGAGAAACACACCGACTGTTCTCACATTTAATCATGTCTTTCAATTTACTGCAGGATTTACAAAGTGAGCACGTTTTACCTTTTCATTCAGTGTCTACAAAAACTCTGAAACTACAGTACCACATCCTGACCAGCAGGTGGCAGACAGCTCAACTTCAGTGTTATATTCATATATTTCTGTTGTTTTGAGAAATGAAGTCCTGAACAGTAAATGAAGAGAAGATGCTCAACATCAGATTCTGAGGAAATATGAAATCTTAAAATAAACTTTCTTTAAGTTTTAGAAATACTTTTACCCACATATTATATTTATGTTTTACCATATGTTTAATTAATTGTTCAGCTGGTTGTAGTTTTATACTTTTTGAACAAAGTTCAGTTTTTTAAACTTAGGACATGAACTGAGCTGAAACACTCGGTGACGTGTTCGTTCTTATCGAGCAGAAAAGGAGATAAAAACTTTAAAACAGATACAAAAAAACAAACAGTTTTTATAAAAAAGCATTAATAAAACTCAATGTCTGCTTTTTATTAAATTTTACCCAGTCGACTTAAGATACCGTTCTAACTCATCCTCGTTCAGAACATTAAGGGTTTTTGGACAGCAGGAACTTCTCATAGTTCTAGGAATTGTTGGAACCCCTCCCACTTTTTTAATGATTCCACTGCAGGAACTATGAACTATTTTAGTTCTTTGAACCCGTTCAGAGGAACCTTTTAGCTCCTGCTTCTCTGTACATATTCTCAAAGCACCATGGCGGTGTGAATGCAGAAAGAAAAAGTCTCCATGGTGGATAGTACCCCTTAAAAGAAGGATGTGTGACTTTTTTTAATCCTGTAGATGGCGCCCTTGAACCCTAGCATGAAACCAAAACAAACTTCTGTTAGGCCACGCCTCCTTCATACTGAAGCCTCCGCTCTCCTCCAGAGACACACCTCCAGCCCCCCTCCACTCCCATTTGCACGAAGGAGTTGTGTGAGTGGTGGACAAAATTGTCCTTTGCTGGAGCTGCAGTCACCTGTGTCCTGCATTGTCGTGTTAGCATGCTAATGTTAGCTCTCTTTAGTTAGCTCGTAGCTTCACATTGCATGTAAACTGATACAGAATGAGCGTGATCTAAAAACTCTTACTAACATCCAAATAATCAGTGAGTATGTTCTTCTTCTCTCTCTTGACTAAAACAGCTTTTACACACAAGGGGAGGAGCCGGCCGTCCCATCCATGTAAACACGGCTCTGACAACAACACAGCCAGCGGGACTCAAGCTTCTCACTCATTGTAGACAGTCATGACTCAGAGACACATTTACACAGGCGATACTAGATCTCTGATATATTTATGTGTCGCCATTCTTCCTTTAAGATACCGTTCTAACTCGTCCTCATTTTGAACTTTGTTAGCTTGGACTGAGGTTTTTCTGAATTCGGCAGAGATAATGTCCCAGAATCCAGCAGGATAATAATACCTGGATCCTGGAGAACATTTAGTCTGCAGGGCTCAGAGAAATGTCTGCATGTTTAGGGCTGTTCTGAAACACCCTGAGGAGAGAAAAGAGTTACTTTTAAACTTGAACTTTTTGGAAATGGACAAAGTTAATCTGAATGAGTTAGCGATCATTGAGCTGAAAATCTCTGCAGTCTGTTTATTTGTTAGGATCCCCATTAGCTGTACCCGAGAGCTCCAGACAGGTATTTAAACAAGGTTAAAAAAAAGCGAAAAACGACCAACACCTCTTTGCATATCTTACAGATACGATGCCCCGAGGTGTTTCTTTGTTTGCTTTAAAAATTGTTTTTTTTGTTCATTTAGTCAAGAACAATGGTGAAGCATCCATGTTGTCATTGCTCTATATGACTGTACGTTGTTGCTCGTCTGGTGGCGTATGCATGTGACTCTAAATTCTGACTGTATTGATATAAAGGCGTTTTGAACTGCTCAAGTTTCCATGTAGCAAGAAGAAGTGAAGATGTGATTCACTGTCAGCCAGCTGAGACGACTTTGCATGATGTTGATGTTAGTGTTATACGGACACTGAAAAACCAGACATGCAGGTGGAAGCTGCAATCTGCTTCCACCTTTTTTTGTGGCATTTCCCCAAATTATCTGGAAATAATCAAGCTGTGAAAGAACTAGAGTACCCAGAGCAAGCTTCGTTGAGTCAGGAGTAAGGTATTTTACTACAGCTGTTGACCTTCCCATTTTATTGACGGTAGTGTGTTTGTGTTTTGATCAGGACAATTTGTGATTCCCAACAGTTGAGTTTCCTTTACTTGCTGAATCGTTGTTATTTATAAAGAGATGAATCTCCGGCTCGCGTCTTAGAGAATGATTTGAACCAAATACTAAACTCTTTGTTTTGGATGTGTTCAGTCTGAGCTTATTTTCCAGGATCCATCTTCCTGTGGTATCTAGCTCCTTGTTCATGATAACAGTTTAATCAGCAGGTGTTGTTGCTGATGTATATACTGTACTATCATCTGCATACATAATTAATTTAGCATTTGTTAATACGAGAGGTAAATCATTAGTAAAGATGGAAAACAGGAGGGGGCCGAGACAGTTTCCCTGAGGAACACCACATCCCACAGACACATAGTCTGATTAGCTTCCATTAAAGGAGACTCTGTGATCTTTTTGATAGCTCCTCAATCAATAACACTCCAGCTTTTTAAGAAGAAGCTTGTGATTGATGACATCAGTCTAACAGGCTATAGGCATGTTGGAATTATTTGATGAAGTTATTCTCTGAAAGGTATTTTTGTATTTGATGAAAAACTGCTCTATCAAAGATCTTACTGAGTGCTGGTAACACGCTAATGGGACGACTGTTAGTCTCACCTCATCTTTTTTTCCTCTTAACATCAAGTCGTCTTCTGGATTCTTCAAAAGGAAAAATTGAAAGTGAGCGACATTTAATGATCTAACTGTGAAGCTGATTGAGAGTAAAGAGATATAAAACATACCTTGTCGGGAGTTCCTGCTGAACTTTTTTCTGTAAGACAACATGAAACAAATCATTGATGGTATCTATAATGAAACATGATCATGTTTTTATTGTCACATTATAAATTCTTACTTCTGTTTAGAAAACGTTTTATCTTCACTCTGTAACACCACGCTGTTAATACAAGCACGAGAACTAAAAGAACCACAACAACACAGACTATCAGTCCAGTCCAGTCTGATGGTATATCTCCACATTGAGCGTCCTCTGTCTCAGTTCCTGCTCTCAGCAGCAGCAGACCCTCTGATTCACATCTGTAATGATAGAGGGACAGTTATTACAGGAACATCTGGAGAGTCCATGTGTGATGTGAAGCTTCACTCACTGTTTGTGATTCTGACAAGATGTAAACGTCCCATCTGAAAATGTTCCATCAGAGCAGGTGGAGCACACGGTGTCTGTGGAGGAAGTTCCTGCAGGAAATACACACAGTGACAGTTTTCAATATTAAACTAAATACATGATGAGATCTTTAAAGCAGAATCTCAGAAAGAAACACCTGAAAAAAATGTTTTAGTTTGAAGTCCAGATTAAAGCTTTAAATGCATGATCGATGAGCTGCAAATGTACAGAAAGAACAATTTCACCTGATACCAAGAAAAAGTATCTTTATAAACTTAATTAAATATCAATCTTTGATAACTTTTAATTTCATGTATGAAATATTGTAGACATATCATCCATGCAGTCTAAAATATGAACCAATCAGAGACTCTGAACAAACCAAAGGAAATAAGTTCACTAATATTTGTGTCTGGAAATAAGATTAATATCGAACGCTAAAGTTACAAGTTCTGCCACCAGATGGCGCATGAATTCATCCCAAGGTAGAAAGCCAGAGAGACAGGGAGAGAGACCTAAAGCTCCCCAAGGCTTCCTACAGACCTTGATATATTTAGTGTAAACTCAGCATGTTGTGTGAACACCTGCAGTGTGATTTGATCAGATCAGCTGCTCCCTTTGACTATTTTCTGTGTAAACAAAACCAGCTGCAGCTGCTCTGGTGAGAGTAGCCAGTCGGTCTTCATGCTGCAGCATCGCCTCCGTGCTGCGGCCTGAAGCACCAAGACCTTCTTCAGGCCCATGAAGCACTCAGGCGAGTGATCCTCGGGTCTGTGTTTTCACATCCTTAAGGAATGTAATCATGCTTTTCTTTCACTTTCTCTCTGACTCAAGTCCTCTCAGCTTCTCTTCTGACAATAACTTGAACTTCCCTTCAGTCACCAGTTCATCTGTAGCTACAGGAACAGTTTGATGTTGGAATAACACAAACAGCTCATTGCTTCAATTCTCAGGAGGAATATTTTGTTTATTTGTGTGTGTGTGTGTGTGTGTGTGTGTGTGTGTGTGTGTGTGTGTGTGTGTGTGTGTGTGTGTGTGTGTGTGTGTGTGGAGTTACACGTATGAACCCACCTCTCTGACTGATGTATTCTCCTGGTTCACAGCGTCTGTGTTTCTTTGCTTCAACACAGTCGTACCCTGTAAACTCTGAGCAGTAAAATCCTTCCAGAGGTTCACAAACTGTGTCTGATTCTATCGTACACGACGTCTTCATCTTCAGACCAGAACCTGCCAACACAAAGATAAATACAGACATACTCGACTGCTTTAAGACTAAACAGCAACATGATGAATCTAACTATTTAAAACATCTTCAAGCTGTAAACTCAAAGGAAAACATCTGAACCAATGAGAGATTCAGATTTAAGGTTTGCTCTAAAAACAAAATGAAAAAACAGGAAATACAGAGAACAACACTCCAGCTGCAGTTTCCTCATCAAGGACTCAGTAATAAAACTTCTGTCTTTAAATTAAAAAGGTAATAAAAACAACATAAACATTAATTTACCTGCTCCACATTCTCTGCAGGGAAAACATTTTTTTAGTCCGTTCATTTTATTCATGAAAGTCCCCTCTGTGCACGGCTGACAGGATGTAGGTTTGTCCTCCTCACAGTCTGTTTTTACTCGATTCCCTGTTGAAAAGACAAAACTTTAATGTCATGCAATCAGGAAACAGACATTGTAGGATTTTATATCTGATAATGTTTGAAGATAAAGCATTGACTACAATCCACTCGCAGTGGACGTGTTATATGTTGCGACAACAAAAACCTCAAAACATCATAACTTTCATTCTAACTTTTTATTAAAAAGCTGCCATGAAATCAGACAAGTCAGGAAGCAACAGTCAGAGAAACATCCAGAGAAATCCTGGAGGGACAGATTGACGATCTTACCGATGGGACACCTCAGACAGCATGCGTCTCCAAACACATATTCTGTCCGATGGCAGGTGAGGGTTTGACTTAGGAATATATTCGTCATAAAAATCTGTGAAGAGAAAAAGAAACATCAGAAACATTCCTGTGGTGATGAAGCGGATCAGGAGTTTGAGGTTATCTTTAAACTGCTCTGAATGTGGGATGATGGAGGCTGCTGAAATAAGACACTTGGTGGTTACATCTCTGACTCTTCACCTTCCCACTCAGAGGAATCTCTAAACCACATTTACTAACCACAGAGGGAAAAACCAATCAGAAGATGAGATGTAGCTTTCAGTGAACAGAATAATACAGTCCTTCAGGGGAAAGATCACAAAGACAGAAGTGTTGAAGATGAGGAGGAACAAGTGAAGATCATTTACCAGCAATGAAGCCGTGAACCGAGGATTTCTTATGAACTTCATTTTAAACTCCAGGATCAAAGTTTTCTGGGGCTGAAGACGTCATCTCACTCAGATTTAGGGATTTAATGACGACATCACCTGAAAACAGAAAGAGAAATGCAGAAATTAAACACCGCTGTGAACATGATCACCTTTATAGATTCTCTTGTAACTGAGATGTGCAGCTCTGTCGTCTCTCCTCACACAGAGGCTCCTCTCAGGATCACTTCAGACATCTGAACCATAAAACTGATGTTCTTGTGAATTTCTGGCATTACCGGGTCTGAAGTTTGTACAAATAAAAATGATGATGCAGATCAGGTCTCGAGAGGAAATGAAAACCATTTTTAAATTGTTGGTTTGTTAAATCATCAATGATGCATTCAAGGAGCTCAGGAAATCTAAAAACTGATAGTCTTTGAGACACAGCATCAATCAGATTGTTCACTCCAGTAGAAATGTTTGATGTAGAACAGATTGTTCTTTGAGATATCTGACCAGACCTCCGAGCACAGAGTCTAGGTTTAAAGTAGAATCAGTTCATAGAGATAAGTGCTGGAAAAACATGAAACCAGTTTGTTAGTGCCACAGGACAAGGTGCAGAACGGAAGTTAAAACCAATAAACTGAACTTTGGTAAAAGGTGGTCCAGTGTATCCGATGCTAAAGGAGGTTATGAAGGAAGCATTGACCCACCTTTCCTTAACTTTTAGAGAATTCGAACGGCTCTTATCATGGCCGCCACTTAAATGCTTCCGGGGTTAAGGTAAAGTGGATAGTGAAAGGAGATAGGAGGAAAATTTGGAACGCACCCTCTAAAAGTTAAGGAAAGGTGGGTCAATGCTTCCTTTATAACCTCCTTTAGCTTAGGATACACTGGACTATCCTTTCCGAAAGGAGATGAGATATGACGCCCCACAATTCCTTGCGGCCGCAACATTTAAAGCGAGTCGCGCATCCGACCGTTCACGGAAATGAACGATTATCGTGAAGAGACACAGATCATGTCAGAGATAAAAGATAAGAGACATTTTTATCAGATGATGTTTTATTCAACATATTTCATTCATTTAAGAATGCTGTGCAGTTGCACATTTGTATAAAACATTATGTGTAGGTTATATCTTACATAAATGTAACAATTAATTTCATATTTATGTTGACGTTGATTTCTGATTGGACAGGAAGGTGATGGTTTCACTTTTATTACTTGTAGCCTGGTAGTCTATATTTCTTTTATTTCAATCCCAACCTTGTGGTGATTAGGATTATTTCACCGGTAAGAAGGCACAGAAAAAGTTGTTTAGATGCGTTTTTTGTAGTTTATTTTCGGAACATTGTAGTTTCAACACGGCAGACTCACGTCATTAACCTCCGCCGGCCCGTCGCATTTAATGACGTCGCCTAGTGGAAAATGCGGTCGGATTATAAAGAGCAACGAGATCGCCTTTCCTTAAGTCCTTTATGAATTCTCCTAACATCTCTCCTTGATCTCATGACGTTTTCGCGGGGTTAAGGTAAAGTGGATAGTGAAAGGAGATAGGAGGGACAAATCTAACGCACCCAAACTCTCTGGCGGCATTCAAACAAAGATGGCGTACGAGGAGATGGACGACGCTACAGCTACGTACATTATTTACATTCTAATAATTCATATTAGAAGAACAGCGGATCTTTTGGCTGCGGCGATAACAACAGAAGGAAACAACACTTCTGTTTATTACGTCATCTCCTTCCACTTCTGGGTGAAATTCTCGAGCATGCGCAGAACGCAAAGGACTTATCGAGGTGTTCTTTTCCGATGATGAGATGTTCGTTATGGTCCGATGTAGTTTGGACTAAGATGTTTACATGCATTTAAAAAGTCTAAACAAACAAATATCTAGCACCATGTAACCCTACTGAGAGACTTCACTCTCTGCTAGTTTCAATTAACACCAATTAACTCCACAAGCTCCTCCCCTTTTCAGATCCAATGAATTTAAAGCTGTTTCAATTCGTCTCCTACATCCAAATTATACATTTTAATGTAAATATTTAAACACTTATTAAATTACTTTAAATAATGAAGAAACCTCTTCTATTTAAATCATTTAAACATAAAGACTGTCCACATACAAACCCAAAATATTACAAAGTGAACCACAATTAGAACATGAAAAGCAATAAGGCTCCTACAGTATTAAATCAGAGTTGAGCTCTTACCCTGCAGAAGATTCAGACTCCTTCAGAGCTGAACTTCCTGTTTCTGTCCAAACACTCTCAGTTTAAACAGTGGGAGGATTCATGTGGGACCTTATTTCCATGAATCAACATGAGGATGTCTTGCATGTGTTGTAGTTCCTTTTAGATCTTTATCTTCTATTGGACTTTAATCCTGTGTCTCTTACAGGACAGAGTCCAGCAGAAATCCTCTTCTCTGATTTTAAACTGAAACACTTCTCTCTTTTATCTTTAATGAAGCCAACAAAGATCATGGTTACATTTTAATCATCATTTATCCCTGAGAGGTCACCACAATGATCACATGACTAACTCTTCTGTCAGTGAGCATGAATCTATGGTTTCAAGACAAACACTTCTCTAAAATAAATAAAAAAATTCTCAATCCTCTGAAATAATTTGAACCCCTGCAGCTGATTCAGTTCAGTGTTTGTCACTAGCGTCGAGTCTGTTCCAGCTTTGTCTGAATATTTCCATTTAAAGTTGACAGATTCATGACTGCTGATGAGTCAGAAACAGAGCAGGAAGCACAGAGAGTGTAGCAGCCAGTTTGTTCACTGGGCTCAAAGTTCAGACTGTTTCAGCAGACAAACTTTTTCTCGGTAAAACACCGGAACATACATGAAACTTGTCGCACTTACACCGGAAGACTTTAACGTACTAACAACAGACTGTAACAGAGTTTTAACCTGCTCTGTGTGACTCATTTTAAAGAAATGTGAAGAGAAAAAACTGCTACGTACCTCGTTACATGGAGAGACCAGAGACTGTACATAAAGAGGCGGAGCGTCAGGATATAAATGAGACTGTAAAATAGAAGAAGACGGCAGGTCGGAAAACCATAAACCAACCTGTGACTGAAAGCTTTCAGTTGCTTTTTCTCCTCATCGAGACAGAAACATGTCTGCAGAAGTTTCTCTTTATTATTCTTCACTTTGCTTTATTGTCTCATGACATGCAGCTCGTGTGTTTCTCTTCAGCTTTATATTTGATTCTGTCATGTTGGGTTCACTTTGAATCTTATTATTCTTATGTTGCTCTTTATCTGTTCTCTCTTTATTCTCCTGTCTGCTTCTGAAGCTCTGTGAATATCATTTAAAACATTTGAGCAGGTTTCATGATCAGCTCCTAAACGAGACATCAGGACCAGAAAGAAGACCAGCATGAGGTTCAAACATGTAGTCTATAAACTGTTCTGTGCTCGTCGTGTGTCTTCATGGTGCAGCTTCAGAAAGATGACGAGGTGACTGTGAGAATAAAAAGAAAGTCTGTTTCTGTTTGAGGAGCCTTGATCTCTAATTTATTAATTATTGATATTTTCTTTACTGGTGGAGAAATCCTGAAAGTGTCGAGTTTGGTTTGTAAGAAAAAGACAGAATAAAACTAAAAGATGTAAACTATCTAATTACATTTAACCTGATATATAATTATAACCATAATGACACAATAAACATTTTTCTTAAAGTGAAATAAAAGTGAAGCTTTACTAAAACAGGATAACAAACTGAAACTGATGTGTTTATAAAAATCAATCAAATCAGATAAATGTTCATCTTCTCTGACTCAAACACAGCCAGTGACTCTCTTAAAGATGTCAGACACCTCAGGTTAGATTTGAATCTTTTATCCCTTCATTGTTTCAGATTTGATGAACTATGATTAAAGGAGTAGATCGATTTCTGTTTCTGAACCATTAACGATAAGCAGACATAAAAACTAAACTTAAAGCAGCTTTTCAGACGTATTCAAACTAAACTCCAGTTGAAACAAATGAAAAATATCAAAACGATAATAACCGCCGCCCGGTTAGAAATCAAGAATACAAATAACTTTATTTCAATCAGGAGAGACGAGTTAATGAATCAAAGATAAATATTGATTTGATGTGATTTTGAATTATTGTCAGAGAAGCTTTGGAGCTTGAACAGGAGGAGAGGGTGATCCAAGATGATCAGCCCATCAAGAAGCCTGATGAGGGGCAGCTGTGGCTCAGTGGGAGAGTCGGTCGTCTCTCAACCAGATCGTCGAGGGTTCGATCTCCAGCTTCTGCAGCAACATGTCCGATCGGGCAAAACACTTAACCCCAAGCTGCTCCTGCTACTTCGATGGTATGAATGGATGAGTTCACACTGATGGACTCTTTACACAGCAGCCATATTTAAAAACAGTAGCAGCAATATGATTGGCTGACAATGAGGATGTGGAGCTGTGTTATTGGATAGATGTGAGCAGGTGATTACAGGAGAGTGAGTGAGCATGAGGAGGAGGAGCAAAGTGAGCCAGGTAAAGAATATAAAATCAACAGAATCTGCAGGGTCACACAAAAGGTGACAGAAGATTGAACGTATCTGACAATAATAATAATAATAATAATAATGCATTATATTATAATTATTATAAATTATACAATTATTATCTTTATCCCAAATATTCTGAACAACACCACAGCGTTATAAAATCATACGACTAAATATTTTAAAGAACAGTGTTTGGTTAGTCTGCAGGTGTAAAAGTAAAGTGATGTCAGGAGGAGTTTTTAGACTTTATGAAACATTATTTATGCTTTTTAAAAACAATCTGAACTTTATAATCTTATTAATTGATGATTTTAAACTTCTGTTTATTCCTCATTAACTGTTCAGAGTCCCTGAATGAGCATGATGGTTAGAAGCAGAGTTGATGTGATGAAGCCTTCCATGTGCTTTTATTCTGAAAGAACATCCGGCTCCAGTAAATATTTAAAAAATGCTCAACTGAAATCTGTTGGCTTGGTGCCACTCCACGCCCTGTCTCACTTCATTGGAAACTAAAGAGCTCTTTGTTCACTCCTCTGTATTATTCATGTTAATTCTCATGGTGACTGCAGGACTGATCCTGGCAGTTTGTGGTCTTATCTTGAACCTTCAGACTCTCGATGTTGTTATCAGAGACGTACATGCTGACTCAGTTTAGATTATAAAAGACGAGCTCACAGAGCTCTGTGGATTTTTTATATGAGGTGCAGAAACTAGTCATCTATAGTTTTAAATGAGGTGTTGTAAAAACACCAACAGTATCACCAAGGGAACATGGAAAGTCCCTGACTTCTCCTCCCCCCCTCCTCCCAGCACTGCAGGATCCTGATGTCTGTGTGTAAACACGAGCAGATCACACCCATCCTGCACTCACTTCACTGCAGGCTCCCGTCTCACTCAGGATCAAATATAAAATCTCATTACTCCCCAAGTAATCCATTCAGTGCTCCTCCCTGCATCAAAGAACTGCCCACCACAAAAAGATTACCTGAGGGCCCCACAGACTGAGATCACCTGAGGGCCCCACAGACTGAGATCACCTGAGGGCCCCACAGACTGAGATCACCTGAGGGCCCCACAGACTGAGATCACCTGAGGGCCCCACAGACTGAGATCACCTGAGGGCCCCACAGACTGAGATCACCCAAAGTTTAAGACTAGTTGGAAGACTATTCCATTCTTTAACAGCTTTAAAAGAAAAAACAGATTGTGCTAAAGCGGAGCCACGTTCAGGAATACTGAAATCTCTGATAAGCAGACCTTGAAGACCTGCTCATCAGCTCAGAGCGAAGTTTCACAAAGCACGTTTGTTTTGTTTTCATTTCATTCATCATTTCATCCATGACGGGTTTTTCCAATGTCAGCAGGTTAAACGAGTCGGCTCCTCGTCCATGGGGAGTTTGAAGGAAATCAGATCAGGTTTCAGCCGGAGAGGTTTGGGTCTGACAGTTTTTTGCTGTACGTACTACTTTTTAAGTCGTTTTTAAAATCTGTACTTTTACTTAAGTAAGTTTTCTGTTAAGTATTGAAATAAGCTGTAACCGTTACTGAGTAAAAAAATAGGCCTGCTATGAATGATTTTCCCTCATCGCACCAGAGAGACAGAGAGAGAGAGAGAGAGAGTGGTCAGACTGAGTGGACACAGTCTGACCATAGAAACAGGCCGTCACAGACAGAACTGGTTACCCAGAGAGGCCAGGCTGTGTTCACTGTGTCATCAGAATCTCACTTCCTCCTACACTGTGACATGTCTAAAGATTTAAAAGAGACTCTCTTTGATTACATTTATAATAAATATCCTGACTTTCTCCATCTCCCTGATCCTCAGAAGCTGCTCTATCTCTGTGGAGAGAAAAGTCTGTGTGCAGTACGAGCTGCTAAATATGTTCATGATTACACAAACTGAGACAAAATACACTTAATGTTTCATAGAAATACACTGTAAAAAATAACTCATGTTATTGTTAATGTCTTTTATTCATATTTGTTGTATTTGTTTACTGTATATATTGTAATCATTTGTTGTTCAAAATGTTTTCTGTACTGCTTTGGCAACATAGATTGTTGATCTGTCATGCCAATAAAGCTCATTTGAATTGAATTGAGAGAGAGAGAGAGAGACAGAGGGAGAGAGAGGGAGAGGGAGAGAGAGAGAGAGAGAGAGCCTTTTCTTGGCTCGGTGTCACTTCATCTACTGCAGCACGGATAAGCTCCTCTACTACAGCGGGTCTACCTGCTGAAGGTGTTTGTAAACTGATGTCTTATTGTCTTGAGTCCAAGATGATTAAAATAAGTTGGCTGAGGATGCTTTTTCTCACTGCAGCGTTCGCGACTACAATCGCCGCTGCAGCTCCGAGCGATAAACACATTTAGTTCCGGAAGGTTTTTCACAATAAAAGTCCCTAATTGCCGTCTCTGTGATGTGCTTTTATTTTGAAGCAGCCGTATGCGGAAGTTGAGTGTTATAAGCTGCTGCAACTTAACACATCTCAGACGTGTGAAAATAAATACTTCAAACCAGATTCAGTTATAATGTATACTTTGTTGATCCCGCGAGGGGATTTTTTACACTCTGTCTAGTTAACATGCTACACAAACATAGGCCGAAATACACACACATGCACATGCACAAACAAGATCCTATGGACTAATGGAGAGGTTTCAGAGTGAGGGGGCTGCCCACAGTGGGCGCTACTGAGCTGCAGCAGTTCTCCATCCCTGCTGATAACAGCCCGGGGAAAGCCCTGCTTTCCCTTCCTGAGCCGGAGAACGGTTTGCCAGAACTTCCTTGAGGTGATCCGAAAGTCCTTCTCTGCAGCCTCCCCGCAATCCTCCCACACCTGAGGAAGACCCCGGAGAAACAAGAAGAAACAAATTGAGACTCTCAAGACAGTTCTGTCTTTGACCACTAGAGGTCAGCAGCAGTACACAGCCATAAAACTGACATTTAAGAATCTGACACTTGGATTTAAAAGTTCATGAAAAGCATGTGATTAAGGTTAGATAGATAGATAGATAAATAGATACTTTATTGATCCCGAGGGAAATTCAAAGCATCCAGTAGCAGGTTACAAGACGTACATGACATGAAACATTTGTTACAAATTAAGCCGCAAAAAAATGCCGCAAAACCGACCCCCCCCCCCCCCCCTCCCATACATACAAGAATACCCCTAGATGAATCAAACTTAAACTGTGCAATTAAAAATAGATTTATACAAGAAATGCACAGAACCCGTGCAGGGATAAAAATATATGTGTAATTTAAAGCAAGAACCTTTAAACAGTTGAGGGAAAAATCTGTAATTAGACCTGAATATAAAAAAAATAAAAAAGTGTTGACCTTCTGAAGTTGTGTTGTTTATATTTGTACAGCAATGTTTAAAAAAGCAGATAGTGCAGAGTTATCAAAAACAGACATCAAATTAAATAACAGGCAGTGCAAACATTAAATTAAAGGTGCTATTTAAGTAATTGAGGTGATCATTAAAGTGTCCAACTAGAGGCTGACTCTCTTGGGACAGCTGTGCAGATGGGAAATGGAAAAAGGAAGATTTAGTCCAAGTGTGTGTTTTCCCCCTGCCATAACCGTGAGGTGTTGTACAGACGTATGGCCAGGGGGACAAAAGAGTTCTCGAGTCTGTCTGTGGAACAGGATTGTGACAGCAGTCTGCCACTGAACACACTCCTCTGCCTGCTGAAGGTGCTGTGCAGAGGGTGGTGGGTGTTGTCCATGACGGAGAGCATTCTGTTCAGGGTCCTTCTCTCTGCCACTGTCACTAGAGAGTCCAGCTCTGTGCCCACCACAGAGCCAGCCTTCCTCACCAGTCTGTTCAGCCGTGCTGCATCCCTCTTCTTGTTGCTTCCTCCCCAGCACACCACAGCATAGAAGAGGACACTGGCCATCACCAACTGGTAAAACATCTGCAGAAGCTTCTTTACAGATGTTGAAGGACCCCAGCCTTCTCAGGAAGTACAGACGGCTCTGTCCCTTCCTGCAGATAGTGTCCATGTTTGATGACCAGTCCAGCCTGTCGTCCAACTGCAGCCCCAGGTACCCGTAGGTCTTGACCACCTCCACGTCGACCCCCCCGATGGAAACAGGTTGGGGAAGTGGCTTGTTCCTTCGGAAGTCCACCACCATCTCCTTGGTCTTGGAGGTGTTCAGCTGCAGATGGTTTGAACTGCACCACGTCCCCTACCAGACTCCTCCTCCTGTCCATCCCTGACACAACCAACTATCACAGTGTCATCCGAGTATTTCTGCATGTGGCAGAGCTCAGAGTTATACTGGAAGTCAGAGGTATACAGGGTGAACAAGACAGGAGAGAGCACGGCCCCCTGTGGTGCTCCGATGCTGCTGACCACAGAGTCAGATGTGCAGTCCTTCAGTCTGACGTACTGTGGTCTCTCTGTGAGGTAGTCCGTGATCCGTCTCACCAGGTGCGAGTCCACCCTCATCTCGGTCAGCTTGTCTCTCAGTAGGAGGGGGTGGATGGTATTAAAGGCGCTAGAGAAATCAAAGAACATGATTCTCATCACGTCGCTCCCTTTGTCCAGATGAGAGTAAGCCCTGTGTAGTAGATAGAGGATGGCATCATCCACGCCTACCTTCGCCTGGTAAGCAAACTGCAGTGGATCCTGGGCATGGTGGACCTGGTGTTAAAGGGTTACTGGGACTAGAAAAGTCCACCAAAGGACTAAAATACACTTCAGTTCAGATTAAAGACCAAATTTCCGTCTACTTATTACCATAGTGCAATACTAACTTTTGAAAAGGCTTCCACTTGAATTGTTTGTTTTTATGTACACTGAGCAACAAGTCATGATGGACAAAGTGTGAGGTGTTGTCTTCATGTCTGTTTGCCTTTTTGTTTGTTTGTCCCCTTCCATGATATTCATTAATCTTCCTGTTTTATTATTATCTTTAATTCATTTGTTGTTTGGACCACAAAATATCATTTCCCAGCGTTTACTTTATAAAGTGATGATAAAAAACAGAAACAATGCAAGTGATAGAGAGCAGACATCAGAACCATGGACAGATTCAGAACAGACATAAAATGTGAGACACAAATACATATTAGAAATAATCTGAAGAAATGTATTAAAACAGAGATGATTCTTTTTTCAAATGATTTGTTTCTGTGGGAGGAAACCGAAGCACTCGGAGTAAACCCACACCACCCAGGACTCCATGTGGGCTCACATGTCGTCTATGCTTTCTATTATAACAGAATGAGATCTTTCTATTTTGTTCTGGAGGAAGTGAAAACTATATAGTTCTACTTTTCATATAGAGAATTATGTCATCTTACTGAAATTATTTGGGTTTATTACACTCTAAGATTTCATAATGTTTGTATTTTTAATGAAATTTTGTGTATCAAAATAAATATCATTTTTTTTAATTTACTCTCAGCTCTGCAGAGACTGGCTGCAGGACTCTTTCTTTGCACTTTGGAGGATACGACAGCTTTGATGTGGCTGGAGTAACTTTCTGAGTCATGTGTTTCATAAATAAACATGTTATAATGTAGACAAGTATAAATTAGTCCCACCTGTGTATATTTGAGAACATTGCCTTTTACACGCTGAAGAAGAGCATCTGCTCGAAACGTCCTTGTGTCAATTAAAATAAAAATGTAGTTTGACGTTGAAAAGGAGTTGAGCATGTTTTCTCCATGATTTCTCAGACTGCAGACAGATACTATTGGATGGTTCTACTTTTAATGCTTTATTTTGAAGGGCTGAAAAACGAAAGTTAAATTTTCAGCGACGCCATTTGGAGCATTAAGGTATGTGTGTCCGTGTTTTTCTTACCATATTTTATTAAGTTAAAGACTAAACAACATTGGAGAACAGTGTAAAAGTGAATCTTTGTTGTTTTAAAGTTAAAACTCTTCTGGTGTGAAATGTTATAAATCCTCTAATGATCACTAAATGAACACAGAGGATCCTGAGACACTCAGACTGTCTGACACTTTAGACTTTATGGAAATACATGAAAATAACCTCAAACTTCAGGGCAGACATAAGGACTACAACAAGAAGACTCATAGGGAGAAAGTGTTTAAGTTATTTCTAAACATGAAGTCTTCGTGACTTCCTGACTGTTGTTGACGAGTCTTGTAATCAGGAAATGGCTCCTCAACAAACATTTCTCTGGTCTCTGTGCACTTCATTATAGTTTGATGATAGATTGGTAAATGACACATTCAAATATAAAGTTTGGACAATGTTGATTGAAACTTTCAGTGCTGGAATGTTTCAAAATGCACTGTGGATTTTTGATAGAGAAATGTGAAAGTTGGAGAAATGTACACATTCAGTGGTATATGTTCATAACTCTATACATAACAAACTGTCCTCAGAGGAAATTTGGTCCCTGTAAAACTGTTGGAAGATAAAATGCTGTGCGAGAAGTTGTGGTGGAGGGCCCGCAACAGTGAAACACTCTCTGGTAACTCTTTAGCTCCAACAGTCTTCCAGGGACCCATTTTTACATTTGAATAAAGTTTGTGTATTCAGTTCAGAAAATATTACAAAGAATTGTTTCACCACTCCAACTTTCAACTTTCACTACCAAATCTACATTAACTAATTAACAGAAAATAAATTCCATACATCAAATACAGAAAACAAAAATCAGGTGAACATAGAAATAGCTCAGGCAAGGCAAGAGACATTAAAAGAGCAAGACTTTAGATATATCCAAATCAAGTTTTTTGGCCTTTCTATTCTATTTTCCATATATTTTAATGATTTAAAGTAATTGACTAAATAACACAAAGACATAAAAAGAGGGGTTGATGTTTTTTTCATTTACAAGTATAAATTTACCCAAAATTATAACAAGGTTAACAATGTCTGAATATAATAGAGGATATCTTTATTAGAAAATGTAGGAATGTTATCAATCTTTAAAGACAACCAGCTGTGGATATCAGCCCAACATGTTTTACTGTATGAGATGTAGAAAGAAAAACACAATTTTCTCAAGGTGTCGTCAAAGTTACCAGAGCTAGTATTGAAGTCTCTTGTTTTTCTGTTTAAAGACTGTTTCAGCGTCTATCAAACAGATCAACTTCACCAACTTTTAAACAAGAAAGGTACACACAGAGAATATGACATGTTACTTTAGATCATTTGTTGTAAATTCTTCAAAGGTAAATAGGTATCCCTCTGTATTCAGTGAATGCCAATTTTTCTAACATCATATTTAAACCATTCCCATTTATTCAATGGGGATAAATAACTTTGTAGTTCGACCTTTTTGATTAAGGAGAGGGTCCTTTTGCAAAATCAGTTGCTTTTTAATACACTATTGTTACACTTCCAGATTAAAGGCCCTGATTTTAGTATGTTGTTATTGTGTTAACTACATAGAGTCATTACACAGTGATCAGTAAGAGAAGGACAGATGTCACAGTCTGAGGACATATCGACTAGATTGCTCGTTATTAGCCAAAAGTCTATCCTAGAACACTGAGTTCGTCTGCTATTATTACTCCAAGTGTATTGTCTCTATCTGGGTTATTATAATTATATTATATCGTATCTTGACTCCAGCATCCTGATAATATCATATTCATGGTTTGGACTTCACACTGTTTTTACTCTGTGAAATATTAAACAGATTTATCATCATCAGGTAGTATTCATGTACACTTTGTCTTCAGTGAGAACATTTCTCTTTCTCTTCACAGATTCTCCTGCTGAACGTCTCCACAGGTCAAACTCTCTCATGTGGTCCATATCAATATCAGATAAATGATAGATGCTGTCCTATGTGTTCACCTGGTAAGATCCAGTTAATAAAGAACTTTATTTCATTTCCATTCATGTCTGAGACATTTTGCACCTGGTAACAATCTGCATCTGTCCTGATGATGATCATGATGAAGATGATGATGATGATGATGATGATGATGAAGATGATGGTGATGATGATGGTGATCTCTCTGACTGCAGGAAGCTGAAAACACTTTTCTCTGGGAGTGTGTTACCTGTCCTGGTTTGGAGTTACATTTCTCTTGGTCCTAAATCTGCGTTGGTTCAAACAGACGAGGAATCTGTGCTGGTCTTCTGTTACAGAGAGAATGAGACCTGGATCAGCTGCAGTGTTTCTGGTAAATGATCTTATTGAATTATCTGAGCACTGATTGAGGTTTTATATTTCTCCTCTTCAACATTTCTATCTGTGTAAATATTTGTTCTGAATGATTCTTCTTCACACAAACAGACAAACTTCAGATGTGAAGATTTGAACTCTTTCCCTCTTCTCTCTTCATGGACTGGATGATGACTTTAGATTTCTCTCTGTATTCATGTACACTTTGTCTTCAGTGAGAACATTTCTCTTTCTCTTCACAGATTCTCCTGCTGAACGTCTCCACAGGTCAAACTCTGACATGTGGTCGATATCAGTATGAGATACATGATAGATGTTGTCCTATGTGTCAACCTGGTAAGATCCACATGAATGTTACAGAATCTTTAATTAAAGTTTATCAGGTTAGTTTCAATGTCCCTATTTTAAATAAATAAACTGACACTAACTAAAAACATGCAAAAGCTGTTTAATATTTGTATTATTTTCAACATATACATCTAAAGATGATTTACCTTTACAGTTACCTTTAAACATATTCTTCTTCATTTTCCTTTGGTGACTTTATTGGCAAGTTTAAGATTTCACAGGAACAATGCATTTACACTTGAAAGCGCAACAAGATTGAGTTCTGTCGGGTGGGGCCCCTTAAGGGAGGTTTCCTACTGTCATTGCAAAATTTTCACATTTTGAGCCTCTGCTGTGTTTTAAAGTTTTTCAGACCTCCAGGGCCCCCTGCTGGTCGTCTGGGGCAACAACAGAGTACTGCTTTGTCTCTCTCTCTCACTCTCTCCCCTTCTCTCTCTCTCTCTCTCCCTCTCACTCTCTCTCTTACTCTCTCTCCCTCTCACTCTCTCTCTCTCTCTCTCTCTCTCTCCCTCTCACTCTCTCTCTCACTCTCTCTCACTCTCTTACTCTCTCTCACTCACTCACTCTCTCTCTCTCTCACTCTCTCTCTCACTCTCTCTCACTCTTACTCTCTCACTCTCACTCTCTCTCTCCCTCTCACTCTCTCTCTCACTCTCTCTCACTCTCTTACTGTCTCTCCCTCTCACTCACTCTCTCTCCCTCTCACTCACTCTCTCTCTCTCTCCCTCTCTCTCCCCCTCTCACTCTCTCTCTCTCACTCTCTCTCTCACTCTCTCTCCCTCTCTCTCTCTCTCTCTCCATGCTGACATAAGTTACTGAAGGAGGAGAAGTTTCATGTTGTTGAAGCGTCCATGTGGAAAAAAAGACAACTCTGTCTCTTTAAAAGAAAAAAGAATAAAAAATGTCTTCTTGTTGTTTTAAACAGGAGGTTGGGTTTATAAAAACTGCACAGACTCTGAAAGTACTCTCTGTAAGCCCTGCACTGATGGAACCTTCATGGACCAGCCGACTTACCGTACACAGTGCTACGACTGTAAAAGCTGTGATGAAGGTAGATCTCTGACATTATTATCAAACTAAATAAAGATCAGAACATGTTACTAAACAGTCATCACTGTAAAACCAGCTTTCTAACCTTCAGTTAGTTTGAGTTTGAGCCTCAAACACAGAGATGATCATCTGAGTACTTGTTATTTCCTTACACCAAACTGTTCTTTAGTAGAGCAGAAGTACAGTAGTTCATAAATAACCTCTGTGTTTGTGTCGACAGGTTCTGGTCTGAAGATGAAGACGTCGTGTACGATAGTATCAGACACAGTTTGTGAACCTCTGGAAGGATTTTACTGCTCAGACTCTAGAAAGGACGACTGTGTGGAAGCAAAGAAACACAGACGCTGTGAACCAGGAGAATACATCAGAGAACACGGTTAGTTAAACACATTTCACTTTTATTAGAAGTCTGTTCTGTCATAATCAGGATTATTTACAGACCACTGACAAAGAAATAATTTCTTCTGTCTTATGAGTCACCATCTGAAGATTTTCTGAACTCTCTGGATCGAAATATTCCAACAAAAACGGTCCTGCTGCATCAGAACGAGTCCCAACCATCCAAATCTAGAGAAAGATTGAATCCAAACACATCACATAAATAAAGATCTACAGATTGATTCAAATTGTCCACCGCTGTTCCAGATTTCCTGCTGTATTTTCTGTGATGATTCATTTTTGTGAATGATTTTTTAAAATTAGGATTCTCAAAACTCTAACCTTTCGATTGGCACCCCATTTGGCAAATTAGGACCTTCCATTCAGTTCCCAGTCTATTACAGCCAATGAGATGAAAGGAGGTGCGTGCCCTGTCTCATGTGTTCTGTATTTCCTGCAGGAACTTCCTCCACAGACACCGTGTGCTCCACCTGCTCTGATGGAACATTTTCAGACGGGACGTTTCCATCTTGTCAGAATCACACACAGTGAGTGAAGCTTCACATCACACATGGACTCTCCAGATGTTCCTGTAATAACTGTCCCTCTATCATTACAGATGTGAATCAGAGGGTCGAGAGCTGCTGAGAGCAGGAACTGAGACAGAGGACGCTCAGTGTGGAGATATACCATCAGACTGGACTGTACTGATAGTCGGTGTTGTTGTTGTTGTTGTGATGTTTTTAGTCTCTGGACTTGGAGGGTTTTATGTCAGTTGGAGGATGATTAGACATCAAAACTCAGGTAAGGTTTCCACTGTGACAATGAAACATGATCATGTTTATTTTATAGATATTATGGTCTGTCTCATCATTTATTTGATTTTTATTTCTAATGTTTTATTCCAGGAAACAAAAGACATTCAGGACCCTCCGACCCGGTATGTTTTAAACTCTCTTTACTCTCAATCTGTTTTATGTTCAATGATTTAATAAAGTCTCTCTTATTAATGTTTCCCGTACAGGAAGGTGTGAACCTTAAAGATCCAACCCTGAAGAGTCTGAAGTGAGATGGATCCAAAGAGTCGAAGGTGAGCCAGCAGAGCTTTGATCAAATGTTCTCTGACTGACTGAGATCAACTCTGTCCTGTTTTTACAGATTTACTAAATGTTTGATTTAAACTAAATCTCTTTTCTCCTCAGGGTGAGACGGGTCAGACTGAACTCCTGCAGAGTGAATCATCTCCAGGATCCTGTTCTGGTCCACCTGCTGGATCCTGACACACTGTTGAGATCTGTTTATATTTATATGTATATCTGTTTTTATATCTGTTCCAGTTTTGTTTTTGAGACGATGATTGAACACAAACACTTTCATCAGCGCTCCATCGGCTCTCTCACCATCAAGTTTAAATCTTTTAGAAATTAAAGATTGTCCCTTTAATTTCTTGGGTCGGCTGTGGCTCAGTGATGGTCGGTCGTCTCCCAAGTGAAAGGTCGGGGGTTCAATCCCCAGCTCCTGCAGCAACATGTTGATGTTTCTTTGGACAAAACATTTAACCCCAAATAACTCCCTCTGCTGCATCATCAGGGTGTGAATGTGTATAGATGAGTGTGAGCTGAGATGAGATCAGATGTTGTTATGATTTTTATGATTTTTTTATTTACTTTTGGGTTTGTAAAAAAGCCTTTGTTGCACTTTATGTTAAAATAATTCATGTGATGTCTTTCTGTTAAACTCTTTATTTCTGATTAAACTAAATGTATGACACGAGATGTCAGAGCGCTGTGTGAGGTTACATGTCCCGTAGACTCTTCATGTTTTTGATTCTGTTTTCAGAAAATAAATCAAGTTAATGTTTTTAAATATATTTTTATATCCTTTAGGCCAGGAGTGGGCAACTGGCAGCCCGGGGGCCACATGCGGCCCTCGTCAACCCTCAATGTGGCCCTCAGGTCAATTTTTATATATCAAAACATGAAGAAAACATGACAAAATCTGCCATGAACTATTTCCATCATAATATTTGATCACTGGCATATGTTGAGTTAAATTTGAGACATAATTGACTGTTATCGTTTTTGTATACTACAATTTGGCCCCCTGGCAGTCAGAATTAAATGAATGTGGCCCTTGCTGTGACCAAAGTTGCCCATCGCTGCTTTAGGTCAACTTGTTTTGGTCTCAGGAGGAGAGGCTTCAGTCTTTGTTGAAGTGGTCGCAGGTTTGAATCCAGGGCCCCAGTCCTCGTACGTGGTTCAAATAATCAGAGCTGATGTCCTTTTAGCCTGATTTGATTCACGTTATGGTTAAAGGTTGACTAAAGCCTGACTCACTGCGATTTTTCCCCGATTGTGTAAAAGTCGGGGTGGCATGTCGGCTCACACTTTAAGACTGAATAGTTTACGACGCCCGACCAGACCTTGAGATTGACGTACTCACACTGAACGAGTGAAATCGAGACGGTGCTTTGAAAATTGTCAATAAAGTTTCATTTGAAAAAAACAAAGGACGAGGCATATCCACAATTACGAAGGTAAGATCATTAATGTGAATGTTAGCATGTTTGTGTACTGGCATAATGTGTAGTAAGTGCTAACACTATGTGTTTCTATTTGTTTCTTTCTATCACTGTCACAATTTTCAATGTCAGTATGAAAGAAGGATTCCAGCGGAGAGATTAGCGTTAGAGCTGAGTGCTTCAGATCAATGAGGACAAAACAAAAGCCTCACAGTCTGAGTGTAAGGGAAAGTTATGCAGCAGGTTCATGACAGATTTCTGTTCAATCAAGTTTCTGTGAATCATATAGGTGCCACAAGTACTGCTAAAAGCTACTTATAAATATATACATAATTTGATAAACAATTCATAACATTACTGTGTGAAAATAGGCAATGGGATTCACAGAAACTAGATACTAACAGTCTGTGTTTTACCACTTCTCAATATTATGTGCTTCTTCTCATATTTATTAGTAAAGAGAGATTGAGATCAGATATTGTTTGGCTAAATGTATTTAGTTATTATCTTCCTTTTTCTATAATTGTTCCTTCTATAACACATTTTCATTAAATATTTAAAGTTAAACTGCACTTGCAGCAAGTACAGTATGTATTGTACAACATTGTAACAAATTTGTGTATTTTCCCAGATTGCACTAAGGGATACCCGTCCTGTGCAGCTACAAAGCTGCCAGTGTACCTGTGTGGCTGGTGCAGCCTTGTGCAACCATGTGGCAGCACTATTATACCAGACTGCACACTATTCTCAGCTCAACATCACCACTGTCCCCCCAGTGCACAGCTGCACAGAGACAGAACAGCAGTGGCATAAACCAAGAACCATGGTATGCTATCTTTATGACATACTGTGAGGTTATGTAAAGTTATTTGTCCTTGTTTTTGGAAAAAACGTTTTTTTTTGTCTAACTGCAGGGTGTTAAACCTGCTCCTGTAAATGAAATGGTCATCCTTTCAGCCAGACCCAAGGAAAGAAGACTTGCACAGGGAGTCAGGTTATTATTATTTATATATTTTTTGTCATGATTGTTTCTGTAATTATTATCATTTGTGAAAACATTTGAGTTAAAAATCATACACAGACACAAGATCAAAACATGCACATTACCAACATATACATAGACATGAGGTAGCAGTTAAGAAAAAAAGGTGTAGCTCTTGTCCAACACAGAGTTCACATTATTTTACCAGAAGTGTAATGTGCCTTTATGCAGTGTTCGGTATAGTTAGGGTAAAGACTTTTTTAAATAAATGAATACATAGGTAGAGAGAAAATAAATGAATAAGCAAATAATTATTTGTCTTTTCCATAGGAGCAACTTATATAAAGGAGTCAGGGCGCGGTCACACTGGCCATCCGTACCGTGCCCAAGCACGCTTCAACCCTAAAGTCCAGTTCATTTGACCAGTGTGACCGCTCTGTATCGTAGTATCAGGCACGGTACACTTCCTTGGCTTTGGCACACTTCAGAGAGGTGTGCTTCAGCACGGTACACTTCATGCACGAGCACAAGCACGCGGGTAAACAACACTGACAGCCTTCATTCTGGAGAAATCCAGAGTTTGTATCTGACTAACATGACACAATATAAGACACAAAGTAGCTGTCATGTTCTCTGTGCTGTTCTCCGATGTGCGGCCGCGGGCTCGACTGCGCGTCTCTCTCTCTCTCTCTCTCTCTCTCTCTCTCTCTCTCTCTCTCGTGCTTTAATCGAGGTAATCGTGCTTTAGGCCCTTCATCAGTACATGCTGGGACCATGTACATGTTCTTTTGTCTGCACTGAACATCAGCAGCTCCACATGATGTCATTGGAAACATCCTTAGAAACAGCACATAAAATTGAATCTAGTACAAAAGAGCAGAGCTCCTGCATTGAGTGGCACCAATTAAGAAGATACAGAGTCACATCCTCCAAATTTAGAGAGATCTGTCACACCAGAAGTCACAGCTCTGCTGTAAATCTTGTTAAAAGGCTACTGAGACCCAGCCATCAGACTGCAGACAAGAGGAGGGGGCTTGAAATGGAGCCTGCAGCTGTAGAGGAGTACTGCAGAGCAAGGGATGTGAACCACTACCCTTGTGGGTTCCTCATCCACCCTGACGCACCATGGATGGGATCATCACCTGATGGTATTGTCTATGACCCACAGGGGCAACCAGTCTTTGGCCTCCTAGAAATTAAATACCCAAATGTAGTGATCTATGTGGACTGCCCTTATATAAAGATCAGTGAGGGCACACACACACTCAGAAAGTCCCATCCTTACTTTTGGCAAATCCAGGGCCAGATGCTGATTTCCGGTTTAGACTGGTGTGACTTTGTTGTCTATATGCAGGAAGACATGTTTATCCAGAGAATTCCCCGAGACAAGGAAACTACCATCTTTTTCTATGTGTACCTACCCACTTCCTTAGATAGTTAGACTGAAATTAGACTGCCAAGCAAAAATGCTCAGTAAGAAGCAAAGGCGTCAGCAGTGTGTTCTCCATGATGGATTCAATTTTAAATGTATGTTGTTGTTTTGCACTAGGTTCATTATTTGGTTATAATGTTTCCATTGTGCTTAAAAATGAAATGTTTTACACTTGTGAGAATGTATGTTTTGCAATACAATGTGATCGATAGCATGGGAGTGTTTCATGTATAAATGTCATTTCTAAAGAAAAGAAGGTAAGCAAAAGAAATCTGGGTCCAAGTTAAATTGGTCAAAGTGAATGTATTTCAACAAACCAATATTCAATGACTTCAACAACACCAAACAGATTTCATGTTAGTATATACAGATAATTACTATTTACAAATGAACATTTTGCCCTTAAAAGAATACAAAACAGATTTCAGTATCGTTAATTGGAACCACAGTGATCAGGATACTTGCGCGTGCCCGTCCTACATGAAAAGGGAGCAACGTGGATCACAAATCCTGATTCTCTCTGTGATTGTCAATGGAGAATTTAAAGGAAAGCGCAACATTTTTTACACAACTTGAACCGCAAACCATCATTGACGAATATGAAAACTTCATTTAACAGCCAAATCAAACACCTCGGCATCAGCAAAGGCCAGACGAGCAGCTTGGCAAGCGATTGCAGACAAATTAAATGTGTAAGTGTAAAGAATATGCTAATTGGCTGTACACTGTTCCTGTCAAAATAAACAAATAAATAAAAGAAAAATCCTCAAAAGCAACGAATCAAGATTACAGCTGACCCTCTGCACCCCCTTTGCTCGTAGTATGAACTCTTGACTTCAGGGTGCAGGTACAGAATCCCCCGGATGAGGACTAAAAGAGGCATTACATCTTTAGTACCACACAGTATTCAGCTGCTTAATAAGCTTTGATTATACAGGATGAACTCGGCACTCTGCACTTTATTTCACTTGCTACTGAAATCACTCAGTTAATCATGCGATGCTTTACTGTGTTCTTGTTGTCCTGTAAATGTTTGTTTGTATAGTGTGTTTTATGCACTCTGTGCAAGGCAGATTCCTCTAGGGGCAATAAAGGTTTCATTCATTCATTGAAAAATGTCTGCAGTTCAGCTAGAGATACCAGAGAAGAAGTGAGACTTAATTATATAATTATAAATACCTTCAGAAACAATTTTGACTTTTTATGTTCTTGTTCCTCTTTTGAAGAGCGTAGGCAGACGCTACAGTGTCCCTCTGGCCCAAAAAACATTAAAAATGTATTTTGTCACTGTTGGGACAGACAATAAAGTTTATCTATCTATCTATAAAAAGATTTGACTAAATCAAAGTGTCTGATTCTTGAACAATAACATCAAACTATTGAATATCTGTGCTCTGCTGACCTCTGGTGGTCAAAAACAGAACTGTTTAAGTGTCTGTTATTTTAACTTCAACACTGAGCTAACAGTTCAAATATTTGTAAGTTAAAGGACAATAAGAACTCTGAGGTCAAAGGTCAAAGGCTCAGTTCTGTTTCTGAAGTAAAGCTCTGTGTTTCATACTGAATATATCACCTGGAGGAAGAACTCTGAATACTGAACTCTGTCTCATCATCAATCTCATCTTTCATCTTTTCTTCAAACCTTTCTCTCCTTTCTGTCCTTTACTAATGTCTGTTTTTCTCTGTTTTAAATGGTTTTATTTTTCTTGAGCTGATTCATGTTTTACTCTTTGCTCGAGTCATTTCTCATTTATCTGATTTTATTTATTTTTTAAAATGTCTTATTGATCATTAATTTGTTAAATTGAACATAAAGCACTTTAAAGATTATTGAAAACAATTAGTAAGACTTAAATTCAATTGAGAAACACAGATTAATAAGGGTTATAGAGGGAGAAAATATAAAAAAATAAGTAGAGAGTATTGTTCACTGTGGATCAGGAGCGCCCTCTACTGGACAACCTTCATGATGACACCATATCTAAATGATCCTAATGGTGGTTTCTCCAGTAAATATTTTTTAAAATGTTTTGTTTTTATATCAGCGCATTTATAAAAGAATCACCCATCCATCCATCTATCTACATTTTCTTTCTTATCGAGGTCGGGTCGCTGTGGCAACAGGCGAAGTACGTCAACCCAGACTTCCTTCCCTTCAACATTTTCCAGGTCGGTGCCTTGCTCAAGGGCACCTCGGCAGTGCTCAAGAAGTGATCTGGCACCTCTCCAGCTACCAGACCAACATTTAACAAGACTCCCATAAATACATGACATATTGCATTCCTTAATTGAAAATAATATAGATTTACTGATGTTCATTTTTAATCCTGAGACCTCTTCAACACGTGCCACTGCGTTTGAAATCTCATTTCTATCTTTAAAAACATTGTAATGACGTGAGCAAGCTGACTTATTTTAAATTAATCTTCTTCCAGATACAGAAATGTCGAAGACTTTGTTCATTTTCATGTGTGTTGCCATCACTGACCAGCAGGGCTGCTCATAAGGGGGAAGGGGAGCAAAAAACATAGTCCATCCTAGATTTAAGCAACGACACATGATATGTTTTCTTAGACCTAAATACTCACCAATTCTTATTAATGCAGAAATACACAAGCCAGAGATCTTCACAGACGTAAGTTTGGCAAGAAAAGAAAGGAGGCATCTTACCCCAACAAACTTTCTTCATCAGCTCCAAAAGAAGATCCAAGAGGAGAATGTGAGCCAGGAGGTTACTGATGTTGGTTTGTTTATGTTTTTGTAAATAAATGAGTTTAATTAAGAGTTATTTCTGGTGTCTCTAACTTTATTTGCCGTCTCCGAGCCGGTCATGGGTGGTGGGGGGTCAAAAAACATCCATCTCTTCAAACACCCTCTGAGCAGTGTGTTGTTAGACAGGCACAGAAAATAGAGTCTGACCCACATTCTTCACTGAGTTTCAGCTTTGGTCCCTCAGACCCGGCTGAACCGTTACAAACATTCATTTGTGCCCATGTTAATATTCTGAATAACAGGTACTGTAGGATGTGGCGAGGGGACGTGCAATATGCCAAAATGTTACTGCTGCGAGAAGGTGTTCTTATGTATACGTTGAATTGTTACATGAAATACTTGATGTTTTGTATGATCTCTATTTATGTATTTTATTTAGTTATTCATTAACTGTTTTGTTAATATCTAAGAACCACAGTGTTTAAAGGTTAAGCAGCTTTATTAGTACTTATCAGGTTATCTCTGTTGTCAGTCCTTATTTAAAGTTTTTATTGAACACTGGAGAGCAGCACTGAGCGGGTCAGGAAATCAGGTAACCTTTCTGAGCCAGGTGTGTAAACCTACTGAGTGGCTCTAATTCACAGACAGGAGTGTTGGTAGTGTGAGCAGGGGCGCCGCCAGGAACTCCGGGCCCCGTGTAAAGATATCACATTGGGCCCCTACCACGCCCCAAACTAACCTGGAAAATTTCTATGACCATCACACAAATGACCCATAAAAACTATGCTTTGTTTTACACCCTGAAAAAGTAAGATAAATAATCACTGTAATATTTCCTCATAGCTTAAAAGTAATTTAAACTTTGTAATATATGCACCTTTCAGACATTTGAAACATTTCCAGCAGGATTATTTTACTTATTAACTTGTTATAGTTAATGTTCTAAAGGCTTTTATTGTCTAAAGTGATCTTATTGGTTAGCTTATTAAATTAAAGATTCTACTGGCATTAATGATAAAATGTAAACATATAATAAATCTGAATTAGATTCTACCATGACTTTAAAATGAGGCTGTAATAGTTCTTCTCTGTTCTGACTTCACTTTAATTCTTCTTACACTGCATTATCATTTGTCTCACCTGACGTTCAAAATATTGTTTTTTGGGCAGAAGTAGCGAACTCAGTTTTGCTGCTAGCGCGACAACATTGATATCATATGAATTGACAGTTTACAAAGAATCTGTTGATATCAAATATGTTACTGTAGCTGGGAAAGACGCTAAATATCGCTCCAAAGTGGACTCTTTTTTACCGCGATGTAACATTTTTACAAAATAGGGTCATGTGAAATCGTATCTATGAAGGGGATTCACATGATGAATTTATGCATAAAACACAAATTGAACAAAACGACATTCTTGGCTTAATCTTAATTTGCAGCCTGCCACATCTCTCACTCTTGACTCGATTGACTGCCGACAATTCAATCCAGGCGAGAGGTGGTGGGAGGACTAAACCATTCTACGCAATCAGAAGGGGGGAGAGGGGCCTTTGAGACAGACTCCACATTTTTTCCAGAAAGGAATTCTGAATGTTTGTTCATTTATTCAGAAAATTTTAGTTATCTTATAACTTAGAGAAAAAAGCGAAATAAGAAATACATTTTTATTTCAGGCCCATGAAGGCCCCCCCCCCCCCACTGGGCCCTAGGTAGTCAGTCCCACTTTTCCCCCACTACGACGCCCCTGAGTGTGAGTGAGAGCAGGAGTGAGGCTGAGACACTTGCAGGCTGAATTCAATGAAAGGAAGACACTGGAATGTGAGACAAAATGAGATGAAATCAGGAAATTTGTGCAAACAAACCTCTGGTCTCGATATGGACAAGATGAGCTGAAAGCTGCAGTCAATGAAGCTGAGAGAGCCTGTGATAAGGAAGCTGCAACACCTGTCTCTGCTGTGAGTCTAATGATGGCTATGAAATGCAGTTGGGCTTCATGGAGAAGCTGGTCCAGGAAGCCTCTCAAAGCCTAGCATCTTGGGAGCTGTGGATTTCAGAAACGGAGAAAGGCAATCTAGATGGTAGAATTAAAGACTTAAAGGCAGTCAAGAACAATCTTGAAGAGAGGAGAACAGAGTTTGTGTTTGCTCTAAGAATTGAAGAGGAGGAAAAAAGTGCATCTATGTTCACTGCAGCTGCACACATGAGGACCACGCCAGCAACACAGACAACACCCATTGTAAGAATTAAGCCAATTAGTCTGCCCAAGTTTTATGGTGATAAAAGAGAGTTCCACAGATGGAAGAAGGATTGGGAGAGCCTGCAAAAGCAAGGAGAACCAACCGGCTCAATGGAGGTGAGAAAGATGCAGCTTATAGACAGCATGACTGAGAGAATCACAAGAGACCTCCGCCTTTCTACATACAACACTGCAGATGACATTTTCAGAGTTATTGAAAATAGATTTGGAAATAAATCTACAATCGCCCTGGAGATTATTGAAGGTCTGGAGAGAATTCCTGTGCTAAGAGCAAAATCAACCAAGGAAAGTTATCGACCTTATCCAGACTGTGGAGAAAGCCCTGGCAGCCCTTCGAGAGCTTGGAGAAACAGATGCCATCAAAAACCCAAGAGTAACAAAGTGCATAGAGAGCAAGCTACCGGACCCTGTAAAAAAGGACTGGCTCGTCTTCATGTTAAACCCTAGCAACAATGTGACCTCGGAGAACCACTTTGACAGCCTCCTCAAGTTTTTCAAAACCCAAGAAGAAATCCTGGAAAAACTTGAGCAGCTTGTAGAAAGTGAACGATCAGAAAAGAAAGTATTCTTCTACACGTTCCACAGAGAAAGACAGTGGGTGTATTGTCTGTGGGGATGAAAGGCATAGAGAGAAACCGTTCTTTTGCAGGCGATTCAAAGAACTGAAGCTGATTGAAAAGTAAAATGTTGTGAAGAAGCTGGGAGCATGTAGGAGGTGTTTAGGGTGTCATGATGATGAGGATGATGAATGCAAAGAGGAGATGCCAGTTTATCTTTTGAGAACAGGTCTTTGTTTGAGGAGGATTTATGAATGTGAAGAGCAGTACAATCCAGCAGATGGCAGTAACCAAAACTTCATGGATGCCAGCCGCCACTAAAAGTCAAAGAGAAGAAGAAGCACCTGTGTTCCACCCATTTACAGTCTATGGCTCCACCTGTGCTCCACCCATTTACAGTCTATGGCTCCACCTGTGCTCCACCCATTTACAGTCTATGGCTCCACCTGTGCGCCACCCTCTTCCCATTAATTTCCTCGGAAGAGCCGGAGAGTCGTACCTCTTCTTTCAGGTAACGTCGTCATTAAGAGAAGTTTGTCCGTGTTTTTCTCACCACCTTTTGTAAAAGAAACAGACCTAACAACATTGGTAAAGCAGTGTGAAAGTCCGTCTTTGTTGTTTTAAAGTTAAAACTCTTCGTCTGCGTGATGACATGTTTAATAAGTTATCGCTAACCTAAATAAGCACAACACTTGTTTGACCGTTTTTATAGCCAGGCTTCTGAAATATCCTCAAACATCAGTCACGGAGAATACAAAACAAGAAGACTCGAATGAATGAGGTTTTATGGAGGAAATTTGCTGTCTACAGAGAAAGTGACACCCTGCACTGGTCACCAGCCATTCACAGGGCTGACATATAGAGTCAGACAACCAGCCACACTCACATTCACACCTACGGACAATTTAGAGTCAGCAGTTAACCTAACCAGCATGTCTTTGGACTGTGGGAGGAAGACGGAGTACCCGGAGAGAACCCACACATGCACGAGGAGAACATGCAAACCGTAGCAGCAGCGGTCCCACCAGTGGTTACGAGCCAACGGCATAAAACCCAGCAGATGGACAACAAAGAACCTAGTCTCGCAGCCACCTTAGAGGCGGTGGTACCACCCGGGCCAATGGCATTCTGCACAGCACATTGACTACTGCATGAGCAGTTGGTCACTTACAGGATCAACAACAATGAAACATGTTGAGTCTCTGTATGGAAAAGCTCTGAAAATAATAGACAAGAAACCTTTTCGTATCACAAAGCATGATAGCTTGTACAACATCAGGAAGATCAGACCTTACCTGTCAGAACACGCTACACAGCTCCTGGTACAAGCTCTTGTGATATCATGCATCAACTATTGTAACTCTCTACTGGCAGGTCTTCCTACATGCACTATCAAACCTCTGCAGATGATACAGGTCTTCAACCTTCCTAAAAGAGCACATGTCACTCCGCTGTTCAGCTCCTTACACTGGCTCCCAGTTACTGCTCGCATCAAATTTAAAACTCTGCTGCTCGCTTACAAAACAGACACAAAAACGTCTCCTCCTTACTTTAACTCTCTCATCCAGGTCTACACTCCTTCCCGCCCACTACGCTCAGCCAATGAAACGTGTCTGATCAAACCTTCACAACAGGGTCCTAAGTCTCTGACTAGACTCTTCTCCTTTGTCGCCCCCCGGTGGTGGAGTGAACATCCAAACTCCATTCGATCTGCAGAGTCCCTCTGCACCTTTAAGAAAAAGCTAAAGACCCAGCTCTTTCATGAATACTTACTAACTTAATGATGATAGTCTCCATATCATTGATGATGATGATGGTTTTTGTTTGATAACGACGACTTATAAGATGGTTTCTATACTGATTAGAGCTCTTGCCGTCAATGTTGTGCTTTGCCTCTGGTCACTTCTGTCAGCACCTCTGGTCACTTCCTGTCAGCACCTGTGTGTCCAATCGGACTCAAAGCTGATCGTTTGCTCTTACTGACATTGTTCCCTTTTTTCTAGATCCTTGCTTGTGTTGTACTTACTCTCTGATGTACATCGCTTTGGATAAAAGCGTCTGATAAGTGAATTGTAGAATTGTAGCTCGTATTTTAGAAGGATGTTACTCCTCCGAAAATACAGGCTAGTAAGCTTTGACAACTTCCCAACATTTTAAATTGCCTGTTTGATGTATAAAGTCCTACATGGGCAGGCTCAACCTCCACTAAATGATTACATCAAACAGAAAGCTATAAATGACTCCTCAACTAGAGCCACCAGAGCCACTGTGAGATTCCCCTCAGACGATCAAAACGTTTTATCGTTCAAAGGGAGCACATTAAAGAACATCATCATCTTTATGTTCATTAATGTGCACTGTCCCTATTTTAAATAAAGAAACAGACACTAACTAAAAACATGCAAAAGCTGTTTAATATTTGTATTATTTTCAACATATACATTTAAAGATGATTTACCTTTACAGTTACCTTTAAACATATTCATTATATATTATCGTCCTCTGTTCCACTTACCGTCTTCTTGTTCCTCCTTTTCTCACCCAGACAGATTATTCTTCTTCATTTTCCTTTGGTGTCTTTATTGGCAAGTTTAAGATTTCACTGGAACAATGCATTTACACTTGAAAGCACTGTCGGTTGGGGCCCCCTTAAGGAGGTTTACTACTGTTGTTGCAAAATTTGCATATTTTGGACTCAGCTGTGTTTTAAAGTTTTTCAGACCTACTGGGCTGTCAGTTGACAAGCAGACTCTCTCTCTCTCTCTCTCTCTCTCTCTCTCTCTCTTCACGCTGACATAAGTTACTGAAGGAGAAGTTTCATGTTGTTGAAGCGTCCATGTGGAAAAAAAGGCAACTCCGTCTCTTCTGATTGTTCAAACAACAGAAAAGAATAAATAATGTCTTCTTGTTGTTTCAAACAGGAGGTTGGGTTTATGAAGACTGCACAGACCTCAGAAGTACTTTCTGTAAGCACTGCACTGAAGGAACCTTTATGAACCATCGGACTTCCCGTACACGGTGCTACGACTGTAAAAGCTGTGATGAAGGTAGATCTCTGACATTATTATCAAACTAAATAAAGATCAGAACATGTTACTAAACAGTCATCACTGTAAAACCAGCTTTCTAACCTTCAGTTAGTTTGAGTTTGAGCCTCAAACACAGAGATGATCATCTGACTACTTGTTATTTCCTTACACCAAACTGTTCTTTAGTAGAGCAGAAGTACAGTAGTTCATAAATAACCTCTGTGTTTGTGTCGACAGGTTCTGGTCTGAAGATGAAGACGTCGTGTACGATACTATCAGACACAGTTTGTGAACCTCTGGAAAGATTTTACTGCTCAGACTCGAGAAAGGACGACTGTGTGGAAGCAAAGAAACACAGACGCTGTAAACCAGGAGAATACATCAGAGAACACGGTTAGTTAAACACATTTCACTTTTATTGGAAGTCTGTTCTGTCATAATCAGGATTATTTACAGACCACTGACAAAGAAATCATTTCTTCTGTCTTATGAGTCACCATCTGAAGATTTTCTGAACTCTCTGGATCGTAATATTCCAACAAAAATGGTCCTGCTGCATCAGAACGAGTCCCAACCATCCAAATCTAGAGAAAGATTGAATCCAAACACATCACATAAATAAAGATCTACAGATTGATTCAAATTGTCCACCGCTGTTCCAGATTTCCTGCTGTATTTTCTGTGATGATTCATTTTTGTGAATGTTTTTTTAAAATTAGGATACTCAAAACTCTAACCTTTCGATTGGCACCCCATTTGGCAAATTAGGACCTTCCATTCAGTTCCCAGTCTATTACAGCCAATGAGATGAAAGGATTCTGTATTCTGATGAATCTATACCCGACCAACTGCACGCCACTATGCTGACGACTGACGTTTCTTGTAGCCAATGACATTCTGAACACGAGGCTTTTTGAATTTGAATTTATTTATTTAATAGGGACGATTACATTTAACGTAGTTTGAATACAGAGCAGGAAACTGATGTGCTGCACAGAGAGGTTATAGCGATCGCTAATTTCCAACTCTTGTCTCTAGTTGGGCCTTTGGTTAGCTGAAATGTGTTTGACCAACTGATAATTACATGACATCATTTTGTATCTATGGTGATAGAGGGACTGTGTTCATGTCTAAAATAACCTCTGTGTAATAGTCTCATGTGTTCTGTATTTCCTGCAGGAACTTCCTCCACAGACACCGTGTGCTCCACCTGCTCTGATGGAACATTTTTAACAGGGACGTTTCCATCTGGTCAGAAACACAAATAGTGAGTGAAGCTTCACATCACACATGGACTCTCCAGATGTTCCTGTAATAACTGTCCCTCTATCATTACAGATGTGACTCAGAGGGTCTAGAGCTGCTGAGAGCAGGAACTGAGACAGAGGACGCTCAGTGTGGAGATATACCATCAGACAGGACTGCACTGATAGTCTGTCTTGTGGTTCTTTTAGTTCTCGTGCTTGTATTAACAGCGTGGTGTTACAGAGAGAAGATAAAAAGTTTTCTAAACAGAATTAAGAATTTATAATGTGACAATAAAAACATGATCATGTTTCATTATAGATACCATCAATGATTTGTTTTTCATCGCTCATGTTTTTTTACAGGAATAAATGCACCAGAGAAACTACCTCCGGTATGTTTTACCTCTCTTTACTCTCAATCAGCTTCACAGTTAGATCATTAAATGTCGCTCACTTTGAATTTTTACTTTTAAGGAAACCATTGAATCCAGAAGGCCACACACCTTTAACATTGATGTTAAGAGAAACAGAAGTTGAGGTAAGACTGCAGAGATTTTCAGCTCAGTGATCACTAACTCATTCAGAAAAATCATAAGTTACAAAAGTTCAAGTTTTAATGTAAATCTTTTCTCTCCTCAGAGTGTTTCAGACTAGCCCTAAACATGCAGAACCCTACAAACTAAATGTTCTCCAGGATCCAGGTATTATTATCCTGCTGGATTCTGGGACATTAGCTCTGCAGAGTTCAGAAAAACCTCAGTCCAAGCTAACAAAGTTCAAAATGAGGACGAGTTAGAACGGTATCTTAAAGGAAGAATGGCGACACATCAATATATCAGAGATCCAGTATCGCCTGTGTAAATGTGTCTCTGAGTCATGACTGTCTACAATGAGTGAGAAGCTCGAGTCCCGCTGGCTGTGTTGTTGTCAGAGCTGTGTTTACATGGATGGGACGGCCGGCTCCTCCCCTTGTGTATAAAAGCTGTTTTAGTCAAGAACTACAGAGAAGAAAAAGAACATACTCACTAATTATTTGGATGTTAGTAAGAGTTTTTAGATCACGCTCATTCTGTATCAGTTTACATGAAATGTGAAGCTACGAGCTAACTAAAGAGCGCTAACATTAGCATGCTAACACTACAATCCAGGACACAGGTGACTGCAGCTCCAGCAAGGACAATGTTGTCTACCGCACACACAACTCCTTTGTGCAAACATGAGTGGAGGGGGGCTGGAGGTGTGTCTCTGGAGGAGAGTGGAGGCTTCAGTATGGAGGAGGCGTGGCCTAACAGAAGTTTGTTTTGGTTTCATGCTAGGGCTCAAGGGTGCCATCTACAGGATTAAAAAAGTCACACATTCTTCCTTTAAGGGGTACTATCCACCATGGGGACTTTTTCTGTCTGCATTCACACCGCCATGGTGCTTTGAGAATATTTACAGGGAAGCAGGAGCTAAAAGGTTCCTCTGAACAGGTTCAAGGAACTAAAATAGTTCATAGTTCCTGCAGTGGAATCATTAAAAAAGTGGGAGGGGTTCCAACAATTCCTAGAACTATGAAAAGTTCCTGCTGTCCAAAAACCCTTAACGTTCTGAACGAGGACGGGTTAGAACGGTATCTTAAGTCGACTGGGAAAAATTTAATAAAAAGCAGACATTTAGTTTTAATAATGCTTTTTTATAAAAACTGTTTGTTTTTTTGTATCTGTTTTAAAGTTTTTATCTCCTTTGCTGCTCGATAAGAACGAACACGTCACCGAGTGTTTCAGCTCAGTTCATGTCCTAAGTTTAAAAAACTGAACTTTGTTCAAAAAGTATAAAACTACAACCAGCTGAACAATTAATTAAACATATGGTAAAACATAAATATTATATGTGGGTAAAAGTATTTCTAAAACTTAAAAGTTTATTTTAAAATTTCAGATTTCCTCAGAATCTGATGTTGAGCATCTTCTCTCCATTTACTGTTCAGGATTTCATTTTTCAAAACTACAGAAATATATGAATATAACACTGAAGTTGAGCTGTCTGCTACCTGCTGGTCAGGATGTGGTACTGTAGTTTCTGAGTTTTTGTAGACACTGAATGAAAAGGTAAAACGTGAAAGACGTGATTAAATGTGAGAACAGTCGGTGTGTTTCTCTTTTCTTCCAGATATCTGATGAATATAAGACATGCAGAAAACCTACATCACTGAATTTAAATATTTCATTTGATATTTAAAAAAAATGTTTTTTAAAGGCAAATTTGTGTTTCAGATGTCAGAAACTGTTCCTGTAAATATTTTCACTTTGAGTTCTTCTAATGTCGTTTCGTAAAGACAGCTGAAAAACTTTAAAGGTCAATTATTCAAGAGTTCAAAGGGTTAAGTCTGGAAACTCAAAGATCATTTAAATATCTTGTATGTAAATATGGACATTCATGTTTTATACAGTTTCAATAAAAGTGATGAAATATTCCCTCTCTGGTCAGTGTTTGTGTCTCATGATTTAAAACGAGCCACACAGAGAACAAGAATCTGAAGTCTGAACGTTGATCAGAGTGCAGCTTCCGGTTCATGATGGAGAACAGCAGCAGAGGTGTGAGTCAGGTATGCACATCTCAAAGGATGATAAATGATCAACTCAACATATTATGAGATAAATGTACATCTTGTTTTTCTTATAAAAATATGTTTCACTTCACGACTCATTGAGTCAGTGTACTCTGTCACTTTCCTAACATTCAATAAAAGCTACAAACTAGGCGGGAGGGAGGCCTATGACCACGTTAGATGACCACGTTAATATCCATGTTAATGACCACGTTAATGACCACGTTAGATGACCACGTTAATGACCACGTTAGATGACCACGTTAATGACCACGTTAGATGACCACGTTAATATCCATGTTAATGACCACGTTAATGACCACGTTAGATGACCACGTTAATGACCACGTTAGATGACCACGTTAATATCCATGTTAATGACCACGTTAATGACCACGTTAATGACCACATTAATGACCACGTTAGATGACCACGTTAATGACCACGTTAGATGACCACGTTAGATGACCACGTTAATGACCACGTTAATATCTATGTTAATGACCATGTTAATGACCACGTTAATGACCACGTTAATATCCATGTTAATGACCACGTTAATGACCACATTAATGACCACGTTAGATGACCACGTTAATGACCACGTTAGATGACCACGTTAATGACCACGTTAGATGACCACGTTAGATGACCACGTTAATGACCACGTTAATGACCACGTTAATATCTATGTTAATGACCATGTTAATGACCACGTTAATGACCACGTTAATATCCATGTTAATGACCACGTTAATGACCACGTTAATGACAACGTTAATATCCATGTTAATGACCACGTTAATGACCACGTTAGATGACCACGTTAATATCCATGTTAATGACCACGTTAATTACCACGTTAGATGACCACGTTAATATCCATGTTAATGACCACGTTAATGACCACGTTAGATGACCACGTTAGATGACCACGTTAATGACCACGTTAGATGACCACGTTAATATCCATGTTAATGACCACGTTAATGACCACGTTAATGACCACGTTAGATGACCACGTTAATGACCACGTTAATGACCATGTTAGATGACCACGTTAATGACCACGTTAGATGACCACGTTAATGACCACGTTAATATCTATGTTAATGACCACGTTAATGACCACGTTAATGACCACGTTAATGACCACGTTAATATCCATGTTAATGACCACGTTAATGACCACATTAATGACCACGTTAGATGACCACATTAATGACCACGTTAGATGACCACGTTAGATGACCACGTTAAATGACCATGTTAATGACCACCTTAGATGACCACGTTGATGACCTCGTTAATGACCACGTTAGATGACCACGTTGATGACCTTGTTAATGACCACGTTGACATCGTAAATAAAGACGTTTGAAAACAGCTGTTGTGGAATAATTCACTTCCTGTTTGTTTACTACTCTGATGTTTCTGAATTATCAAACTGAACACTCTAAATTACGATAAGTTATTGTAAGTTCTCAATTCTTAATGCGGAAATATTCTCACCCACGCCGCCGACCAGAAGACGCTCAATAAGACACATCGATGACACGAGGGAAACGTTTTCCACATCCTGCTTTAAACGACCATGCGCACCACGTTAAACTGCCACAGACTTTTTAAACTATGACAGCTGTGAGAAAGGTCTACTGGGGCCTGACGTCAGACCTCATGTTCAGGTTATTCTCTGTTATCAGCCTCTCATTGGCTCCTAGCTCAGAGGGTCTAACCTGGATATGAGGAAGGACTTCAGGTCCCACCAGGGCCACACAGGACGACATGTGAGCCCACATGGAGTCCTGGGTGGTGTGGGTTTACTCCGAGCGCTTCAGTTTCCTCCCACAGAAACAAATCATTTGAAAAATAATCACAATAAAAAATTATAATTCATTTGAAAAAAAGAATCATCTCTGTTAAAATACATTTCTTCAGATTATTTCTAATATGTATTTGTGTCTCACATTTTATTTCTGTTCTGACTCTGTCCATGGTTCTGATGTCTGCTCTATCACTTGCATTGTTTCTGTTTTTTATCATCGCTTCATAAAGTAAACACTGGTAAATGTTGTGATATTTTGTGGTCCAAACAACAAATGAATAAAAGATAATAATAAAACAGGAAGATTAATGAATATCATTGAAGGGGACAAACAAACAAAAAGGCAAACAGACATGAAGACAACACCTCACACTTTGTCCATCATGACTTGTTGCTCGGTGTACAAACGCCTCGTGAGACGCTCTGACTGCCCCACCAAATCATCTTCATCAAGTTTTATTGGTTGGTCTGGTTCTATAAGAAGTGGGTACAGCGGGGAGATCAGTTACTTCAGAACACAGATCACTACTCAGTTTCCTCGCCTGCTTTGCTCAAAGGTCTATGACCTGAGACGTAGCAGTTACGATACACTTTATTGTCCCCTCGGGGAAAGTTGTCTTGGACTCACAGTGCTGCCAAACATTAAGCTGCTTCCACTCGAGTCAATAAATAACAACAATAGAACAACCACATCCGCACATAAACAAACAGGAAAATACCAATACAGAACAACACAACATATATTCCACATTACCCATATTGCACAAGATCTGCAAACTATTAGCTAGTTAGCTGCATTCATGTTCGTGTTTGCTAACTTCAGGTTTTCTTCTAAACCTCTGGACACCACTGTCATGAGGCCGCAGGCTCCAGGGTATCGTCTCACGACCCGACCACCGATCCCTGACTGAGTTGCACTTAACCCACAGACAGCATTCAGGGTGCAGCAGACGCTGAGAAAGACCACGACGGAACAGACCACACTCATTTCATCTAAACTCCGCTTTGGCCTGACTGCACACTCATTCAATGCGAGCTGGTAACGTGGGAGACCGGGTGTGGAGTACTCTGCAAAGCTAGAGGCGTGCTTCTGTTTCCCTTCTGTGACACACATGTAAAAATCCCTGAAACACTGACTCCAGTTGATGTTATTACAGACAGATATATTTTTAAAAAGATGGAACTCCAAAATAAAACATGTGAAATAGAATCAACTCTTTTTCTGATGGGTATATTTGAGTACATTATGTGTTTTATGTCCAGTAGGGGGCAGCTTTCTGATGCGTTAGACGGACTATGGTCCCATGGTGTGTGTACTATGAAAAGATTTTGAGTCTCAGAACTCTAAAAAAAAACAAAAAAAAACCCCAGATGAACAACAACCCTCCACCTAGAGCTGGACCTTCCTTAAACAGAATGATTCTGCATTAACCCTTTGAGTGCTTCAGAATAACCATCAACACAAAACAAGCCCATTAAGTGTTTCTTAGCATTTCCACGTGCTCCTTAATGTTAGCTTAAGCATTAGCCACAGGTATGCTAGCCTAGCATGTACAGTTAACATCTCTCACATAAAGCTTCAAGAATACTCGACTTTAAACATTAAAGTTACTGACAGAGACTCACACCCGTCCTGACCTTCATACTGGGGTACATACCTGTGATTTAAGGACATTAACACACCTGTATGTAGACACCAAGAGGCAGAGAGGTACAATGGTGTACTGTGTTTCCTGAAACTCTACGCGCCCTCTAGTGACCTGTGTAAGTATTGCACTAACACAGTAACAAGTAGAGTACTTTGAAATGTGTAATTTAATCTGACCTGAACTGTATTTTAGTCCTTTAATGGATTTCTCTACCATCCACAAACCTTTAACCCTAACCCACACTGTTCATTTTATTCACTTAATTAAAAATGTAAGATCTTAAATGTATGTCAGTTTTAAAGCTGTGCACTGCTGCTGACCTCTAGTGGTCAAAGACAGAACTTTCTGAGAGTCTCCATTTGTTTCTTTTAGCATCAACACTTTGTGCTAAAAGTTAAATTATTTCCAGTCATTGTAATGGTAAGAAAACGACAGTAAATCAATTGTTCTTTAGTTCCTCTGCTTGTCTTAATTTTCTGATTTTTTTTCTGCCTTTTCTGGTCTCATATTTACAACGGAGGATTAGGGCCACGTATATGAAAAAAAAATCTGAAATTCTGAGAATAAACTCGTAAATTTACGAGCAGTTGCCTTGCCTGTTGACAAGCAGCGCCTCTGAGTTTAAGGGAATTAAACCGTTTAAAAACAGAGAAAAACAAAAGTCAGATTTTAGTAAAGGACAGAAAGGAGAGAAAGGTTTGAATAAAAGATGAAAGATGAGATTGATGAGACAGAGTTCAATATTCAGAGTTCTTCCTCATTCAGTATGTAACACAGAGCTTTACACAGAACTGAGCCTTTGGCCTTTGACCTCAGAGTTCTTACTGTCCTTTAACTTACAAATATTTCAATTGTTAGCTCAGTGTTAAAGTTAAAATAACAGACCCTCAAACAGTTCTGTTTTTGACCACCAGAGGTCAGCAGAGCACAGATATTCAATAGTTTGATGTTATTGTTCAAGAATCAGACACTTTGATTTAGTCAAAATTGTTTATTCATCCCTTTTTACAATAGTAACAAGAACATGAAGAGTCAACATTTAAACTTGAAGTCCCTGCAGTTATTAATTTAAATATATTTAATTCTCACTTCTTTGGTATTTATTTTTCTACACAATGGATTTCTTCCAATCCATTGTACAAAAAGTGAATATTTCAAACAACAAATAACACTAAAAACCTCTGAGCTCGGCTCAGCTTTTTTACAGTTTCACCAATAAAAATAAAAAACAGACAAATAAACACTGAGCTTCATAAATGTGTGAGGTAAAAGATGAGTCTGGTCTGTTGAACAGCATGATACTTACTCTTACAGCTCTAAAGTGACTTTACAGACATGATAGTAAAGTGTTTTTCTAGTACTCAAGTACTCTAGTACTTTCTAGTAGACTACTAAAAGCTCTTTTTACACCATAGGTGATGCCCAAAGAAACATCAACATGTTGCTGCAGGAGCTGGGGATTGAAACCCCGACCTTTCACTTGGGAGACGACCGACCACCACTGAGCCACAGCCGGCCCAAGAAATTAAAGGGAGAATCTTTAATTTCTAAAAGATTTAAACTTGATGGTGAGAGAGCCGATGGAGCGCTGATGAAAGTGTTTGTGTTCAATCATCGTCTCAAAAACAAAACTGGAACAGATAAAAAAACAGATATACATATAAACACATATATAAACACATATATACATATAAACACATAAACACATATATACATATAAATAGATATACACATATATACATATAAACAGATATCAACAGTGTGTGTCAGGATCCAGCAGCTGGACCATCTGAGGAGAAAAGAGATTTAGTTTAAATCAAACATTTAGTAAATCTGTAAAAACAGGACAGAGTTGATCTCAGTCAGTCAGAGAACATTTAATCAAAGCTCTGCTGGCTTACCTTCGACTCTTTGGAGTCATCTGACTTCAGACTCGTCAAGGTTTGTTCTCTAAGGTTCACACCTTCCTGTACGGGAAACATTAATAAGACAGACTTTAATAAATCATTGAACATAAAACAGATTGAGAGTAAAGAGAGTTTAAAACATACCTGGGGAGAGAGTCCTGAATGTCTTCTGTTTCTTGGAATAAAACATTAGAAATAAAAATCTAATAATTGATGAGACAGACCATAATATCTATAAAATAAACATGATCATGTTTCATTGTCACAGTGGAAGCCTTACCTGAGTTTTGATGTCTAATCATCCTCCATCTGAGATAAAACACTCTGAGTACAAAGACTAAAAAAATCCCAACAATCCCAACACCAACACCACAGATAATCTGTGCAGTCCTGTGTGACACTTTTCCTCCACACTGAGCATCCTCTGTCTCAGTTCCTGCTCTCAGCAGCAGCAGACCCTCTGATTCACATCTGTAATGATAGAGGGACAGTTATTACAGGAACATCTGGAGAGTCCATGTGTGATGTGAAGCTTCACTCACTGTTTGTGATTCTGACAAGATGGAAACGTCCCGTTTGAAAATGTTCCATCAGAGCAGGTGGAGCACACGGTGTCTGTGGAGGAAGTTCCTGCAGGAAATACAGAACACATGAGACTATTTCACAGAGGTTGTTTTAGACATGAACACAGTCCCTCTATCACCGTCCACCATACGTGTTAATGAAGTGTTCTTCAGATGTCAGCTAACAGGAGGAGGTTGTGTTTATCAGCTGTTTTCCAGAGAACAGAGCTGCAGTAAGAACCAGGTTAGCATATCTTAGCATAAAGACTGGAGTCAAGAAGCTCCCTAACTAAGCTCTGCCTTCATCACGTCTTTGTACGTTCATATTGATTCCATGACGGGGTAAGAATGGCGTCCCAGTCTGTGAGTTCACATTGAACTCAAACTGTCTGTGTGTGATGAAGTGAAATGTGTTTAACTAACCATGTTCTCTGATGTATTCTCCTGGTTTACAGCATCTGTGTCTCCTTGCTTCCTTACAGTCGTCCTTTCTCGAGTCTGAGCAGTAAAATCCTTCCAGAGGTTCACAAACTGTGTCTGATAGTATCGTACACGACGTCTTCATCTTCAAACCAGAACCTGTCGACACAAACACAGAGGTTATTTATGAACTACTGTACTTCTGCTCTACTAAAGAACAGTTTGGTGTAAGGAAATAACAAGTACTCAGATGATCATCTCTGTGTTTGAGGCTCAAACTCAAACTAACTAAAGGTTAGAAAGCTGGTTTTACAGTGATGACTGTTTAGTAACATGTTCTGATCTTTATTTAGTTTGATAATAATGTCAGAGATCTACCTTCATCACAGCTTTTACAGTCGTAGCACTGTGTACGGTAAGTCGGATGGTTCATAAAGGTTCCATCAGGGCAGGGCTCACAGAGAGTAGTTCTGGACTCTGTGCAGTCTTCATAAACCCAACCTCCTGTTTGAAACAAAATCAAGAAGTAATTTTTTATTCTTGAGCATGTATTCAAAAACATATTTAAACACATCTTGTTATCGATTCATCATCTGTTAAATTTGTATGGAGGCTAAATTTTTGGAAGTTTAAGTCGAGCAGGTAGTAGAAGAAGTCGTACAGGTCCAATGAAAGACTTCATTGGACACTTCATTACTTCATTGTAAATGTTCTCTACAGAAATATTCTAAACTTAAAACATCAACCATTAGAAAACCACAATGTAATAATTCAGTATAACGGAGACTATCCCTGTCAGACAGGAGGGGGGGGGGGGCGCCTGAGGCAAGGCATGACGTAAAGAAAGCAATGTGTAAGTGGTGTAAGAAGCGTCAGAGTCCTCTATACCAATGGTTCCCAAAGTTAGGGTCGGGACCCCCTGCGGGGTCCTGAGATGCCTTCCAAAAACAAGTTCTTATTTGGAATGACTTAAAATTGCATATTGTGAAATAGTCCTTAAGTGAGATATGCACTGAAATGAAAGTAAAAAATGTGAGTTTGAAACTCCGGGTGAAGTCAGAGAGAAACATTCAGCTGTTTGTGTTCACACATGCAGCTCAGCACCTAAACGTTTAAGGGTATTTACTATGACCTGGATGACTGAGAAGCTACACAAACGTTTTAGGGTAATCAAAGTTTAATGCTTGATGTTTGGATAAAATCTATAAATCTGATTGGTCATCCCTGACATCCATCCATTTTCCTCCACTTATCCGAGGTCGGGTCGCCGTGGTAGCAGGCGCAATAAGTCAGCCCAGACTTCCCTCTCCCCAGCAAAGTTTTCCAGCTCCTCCTGGGGGATTCCGAGGCGTTCCCAGGCTAGAGGGGATATTAAATCTCTCCAGCGCATTCTGGGTCTGCCCCGGGGTCTGCTCCCAATTGGCCGTGCCTGGAAAACCTCTAAAGGGAGGCGTCCAGGAAGTATCCTTAACAGATGCCCAAACCACCTCAACTGGCTCCTTTCGATGCGGAGGAGCAGCGGCTCTGCTCCGAGCTCCTCACCCTATCTCTGAGGCTGAGCCCAGCCACCCTTCAGAGGAAGCTCATTTCAGCCGCTTGTATCAACAATCTTATTCTTTCGGTCACTACCCATAGCTCATGACCACAGGTGAGGTTTGGAACGTAGATCGACCGGTAAATCGAGAACTTTGCCTTCAGGCTCAGCTCCCTCTTTGCCACAACGGTCCGGCACAATGCCTGCGTTACTGCTGACGCCGAGCCAATCCGTCTGTTAATCTCACGTTCCATCTTAACCTCACTTGGGAACAAGACCCCGAGATACTTTAACTCCTCCACTTGGGGCAAGGACTCACTCCCCACCCGGACAGCAGAGAACCATGGCCTCGGACTTGAAGGTGCTAACCCTCATCCCAGCCGCTTCTCACTCGGCTGCAAACCGCCTCAATGCCTGCTGGGAGGTCCCAGCATGAGGAAGCCAACAAAACCACGTCATCTGCAAAAAGCGGAGACGTGGTTTTGAGGTCCCCAAACTGGAAACCCTCCTCCCCTCGGCTGCTCCTTGAGCTCCTGTCCATGAAGATAACAAACGGGACCGGTGACAACCGGCCGGAAACTCCTTTCCAGCACCCTAGAGCAGGGATGGGCAACTTTGGTCACGGCAAGGGCCACATTCAATTAATTCTCCCTGCCAAAGGGCCAAATTGTAGTATACAATAATTGATTGGGAGGAGACCCCGGGGCAGACCCAGAATGCGCTGGAGGGATTAAATATCCCCTCTAGCCTGGGAATGCCTCGGAATCCCCCAGGAGGAGCTGGAAAACTTTGCTGGGGAGATGGAAGTAAATAGTAAATACCCTTAAATGTTTGGGAACCACCACACCGGTCGGCCACTCCACAGGCACTGTCCCAGATTTCCACGAGACATTGAAAAGGTGTGTCAGCCATGACACCAGAAGAGGACGGGCCGATAAACACAGTTGATACTGTAATAGAAGCAAATGACCTGGAGGTGAAGAAAGAAGCTTTGGTGAACGTGGTTCATGTCGAGGGCTCACCTGATGCCACTGGTCACCTGATGACCTACTTTTCAGATTGGAGGAGACTAAAAGACTAAAAGTAGCAGTAGCTTGGTTCCTTAAACTGAAAAGGGCTTTTTTGGAAAGGAGTCGTAGGAGGCGTGAGTTGGAGGCTTCTGATGCCATTGAACAGAGTGTAATTCAGAACAAAAGGCACGGAGATGGAGAAAGGTCAAAGGGATGAGCTCTGTCAACAGAAGATCTTTTGGAGGCTGAACAGACCATTGTTCGTTACTATCAACAGCAAAGATTTTGGAGAGGAGATTGCTGCGTTGTCTTGTGGAAAGGATACAGTGAGCAGGCACAGCAGTATCTACAGGTTGGATCCATATTTGGTTAACGGTCTCCTGAGAGTTGGCGGGCGTCTGACTAAAGGCTCTTTACCAGAGGAAACTAAACACCCACTCATCCTTGCAAAGGATCAGCATGTAGCCACTCTCATTATCAAGCACATTCACAGACAGCTTGGTCATAGTGATCACAACCATACATTGTCCACCCTAAGGAGGAAGTACTGGGTTACAAACGCCAACTCAGCTGTGAGGAGGGTCATAACAGAGTGCTGCTTCTGTAAGAGATATGATGGTAATGGTGGAGCAAAAGATTTGCCCAAGGAAAGAATTCTCCCTGATAGAACCGTTTACTAATGTTGGAGTCGATTACTTTGGTCCACTTGACCGAAGAAAGGGACGGAGCACAGTCAAGCGCTATGGAGTGATATTCACATGCCTGGCAAGCAGAGCAGTTCACCTGGAAGTAGCTAACTCTCTGGACACAGATGCATGCATTAATGCTTTGCGCCGTTTCATCTGTAGGAGAAGTCAAGTCATTCAAATACGCTCTGGCATCTCTAAATCACTCACAGATTCAAGGACAAGGAGTTTTGCAACAAAAAGGTGTCAAATGGTGCTTCAACCCTCCAGCAGGTTCACACCATGGTGGTGTGTGGGAGCGAGTAATTCGCATGGTGAGAAAGATCCTCAGTTCAGTTATCCAACAACAAAGACTGGATGATGATGGACTTCTTACAGTCATGTGTGAAGCTGAAGCTATTTTAAATGATAGGCCAATCACCAAACTGTCTGATCATCCAAACGATCTCGAGCCACTTACTCCAAACCACATTCTCCTTTTGAAAGGAAGGCCATCATTGACACCTGGATTGTTTGAGCCACACGACCTGTATGTAAAACGAAGATGGAGGCAAATTCAGTACATTTCTGATCTTTTCTGGAAGCGATGGATTCGGGAATATCTACCTTCGCTGCAGGAGAGGCAGAAATGGAACAGGAAAAAAAAAAAATCTAAAGCCTGGAGATATTGTGGTCATTATGGATCCTTCTGCCCCACGAGGCTCCTGGCCTCTTGGAGGTCTTCAGTGACAAAAAAGGGACTTGTACGTTAAGTACGTTTGCAGACAATGTCTAACGTCATTGAGAGACCTGTGACTAAACTTTGCATGCTACAGGAGGCTGCAGATTAGCAGGTTATTTAAGTAACCAGTGTACTGTATGGAGCAGGTGTTTTGGTGTGATAAAATGTACTCCTCTACGTGTTATTGGGTGGCTCCTTGATTTGTTATTGTTTGAATTGTAATGTCTGCATGCCGTTACAATTAGGGGCAGGTATGTAGGAGCCATGTTTATGAAGTGCAAACACAAATTGTACCAGCAGGTGTCGCCTTTAGGTTAAGGTGAAACTCTATATAGGTAGGAACTATCACTGGGGTGTCAGGTATTGCTAGACTTTTTTGACCGCTGTATGCCACGCTATGAGGTAACAGGAGTGATTGTAAATGGACATGTCTGGATTATTGTTTGAACAGCTCACATGTGACAGTGATCAAGACAACGATGGAATGAGAAATAAATATTCCTAAACGAAGAAGATATTAGACTGTCTTATTTCGAATTCTTACGCTCAGGAGTGAAGCTAGATTAGCCCGTCTATGTAGCCTCTCAGTGGCTTTCAATTGTAGGCTTAGCCGCTATAATAGGGGTATTTGTTGAACCGCTCTTAGTCTGGCCCCTCCCCTGGGACCACTTTGCCTTGGGAGACCCTACCAGGGGCTAGTGCTCCCGACAACACAGCTCCCGGGTTCATCGGGACACGCAAACTCCTCCACCACATTAAGGTGGCGATTCTTGGAGGAGTCCATCCCAGATACCATCCCAAAAATCCTAAACTGTGATTGGCTGTCTGCCCTTCAGAGGCGGGACTTATGTTAAAACCAACCATCAGGTATTTTTTTCACAAAGGCTGCTAGTATTTTTCTTAACATACTAATGTAGCATATTGTGTAGTGTAACTTTTAGCACCTTTGTATCTATTTCATAAGAAAGACTGTGCATAGGAAAATAATGCACACAGTCTAAACTGAACGTGTCAGGGCCAAAACACTGCAAGTAAGACTGCAGTTTGCATATATACTTTTAAGTCATTTAAATTGTGATCTTGAACATACTTCTCTTTCTGTTGTTAAAAAGTTAACCAAATGTTTGTGATTAGGGTGAAGAGATGAAAGAAACATGCCACATGTTGTCCTAGAAAATGAGTTATTGGTGCATGAAGCCTCTTCTGAATAAGTTTTAAGATTAGCCCCACATTTAGCTTCATTGAGCTCTCAGGAAGATCTGTGGCATGCTGCACTGATACTGCTGAGAGCTAAGAGTCGAAGTAATACCGGCAAATACAACTGTGCAAACCATTAGGGCAATAAATGGTTAAATCTATGACCAGAGTATTCCTGACTGAACTCAATTAAATGTTCTTTAACATTTGTGTGGTGCTTACCAGCTGGACACTTTGGACAGCATCGATCATTTATCTCATACTGATATGGACCACATGTCAGAGTTTGACCTGTGGAGACGTTCATCAGGAGAATCTGTGAAGAGAAAGAGAAATGTTCTCACTGAAGACAAAGTGTACATGAATACAGAGAGAAATCTAAAATCCTCATTCAGTGCTGATGGTTGTGAGCTCTGAGTTGCTGGGTGCGGTTAGTGAGAAATGAATGATACCATTTAATGATGAATGGATTGACCCTAAGATGATTTAACGTGCTGAGTAGTTTGTGAGGCTGCAAGGTGTTAAACGCTGAACTAAAATCAACAGACAATAGTCTAGGGTAGGCCTTAGGATTCTCCAGATGTTTGGTGACCAGCCTGCTCACCATAAAACCTGAATCATGCTTTTTGCTGTCAGCGCAGTCGGCACGGTGCGGACGGCGCGCACAGTCCCTGAGAACGTCGAGTCGTTTCATACTGATTGCGGTCAGAGTGCCCGAAGAACAGCTCCCCGAACAATTTTAACGGTATAATGTACTTCCAGGCCCTGTAGCCACAAGCCAATCATTGCAACACGCTTGGCGGGAAGCCATGGGACTGCAAGAAGCTTTTTGTAGCATGTTTCTTTTCTTTTGAACCCCTTTTTCATTGTTGCTTTTGTTTTTGGACTTTAACAGGAGTTTCTGAATCTGCAGCACATTTCTCCAAAGGAAATCTTCTGGGATTTTGAAAGGTATTAGCCCTTGTGGACTACTAAGTGCATCCTTGTAAGTTGTACGTGTGCACAGGAAATTGTCAATACACCTCTGGTAAAACAAGCCACATTCAGTCAGGTGTAGGAAGAACAGAGCTGTGTGTGTGTGTGATTGTGTGTGTGTGTGTGTGTGTGTGTGTGTGTGTGTGTGTGTGTGTGTGTGTGTGTGTGTGTGTGTGAGACGTGCTCTCTTGCCCTTCTCCAATGATTTGCAATGTGAATTCATAGACTGGGATAGCAAAGTTGATGTCACTCCACCAAATGTTGATAGAAGAATTTAAATAAATAAATAAATAGCGCTACAGCATAAAGCTTCAAAATGAATCAGAGCATGCTGTAGTAAATAATTTTACCAGCAATGATAGTGTAAACCAAGGGTATTTACTGAACATCCAAACATCAGGATGATCAGCTGAAGACGTCATCTCGATGAGAAGGATTGAAGAAGGATCAAAACAATGACTTCTCCTGGAAACAAGAAGGAAAAAAGTAATCATGCAGAGAGTTATTTAACAGCAAGAAACTTTGAACTTTAAATCACTTCCTTTCCCTTTCCACCAATCAGGGTGTAACATCACCTCCCAATAGAATTAAATATTGATACGAATATGGACAATTTCAATTGATGGTTTTGTCAAAGCAGGGGACATTAAAAATCCAAGACTGTACAAACAGTTATCATGTTATCAGACCAAAAATGAAAATGTTGATCTGAGACCGAAACAATGATGAACATTAAGCAACAATATGTAGGAACACAGTCTGGTGCATTTTGGCGCCCACACGATCAAAGTTGAAGTGTTTACTTTGATAAAATAAAGAAAAAACAGATCAAAAACGAAAGAGAAAAAGAGAGAGAGGTGAGGAGAGGTCAAAAGAGTGACTTCTCTCTCTGCTAGTCTCAATTAAGCCCAATTAACTCCACAAGCTCCTCCCCTTTTCAGATCCAATGAACTTAAAGCTGTTTCAATTCATCTCCTACATCCAAATTATAAATTTTAATGTAAATATTGAAACACTTATTAAATTACTTTAAATAATGAAAAAACTTTTATATTTAAATCATTTAAATATAAAGACTGTCCACAAACCCAAAATATTACAAAGTGAACCACAATTAGAACATGAAAAGCAATAAGGCTCCTACAGTATTAAATCAGAGTTGAGCTCTTACCCTGCAGAAGATTCAGACTCCTTCAGAGCTGAACCTCCTGTTTCTGTCCAAACACTCTCAGTTTAAACAGTGGGATGATTCATGTGGGACTTATTTCCATGAATCAGCATGAGGATGTCTTTAAAGAATAGGTCATGTGTTGTAGTTCCTCTTATATCTTTATCTTGTAACATATTGGACTCAGAGGTGACCAGCATGAGGTTCAAACTTCTTCTTCTTCTAGGTGTTAGAAAACAAGTTTGAACCACAAACTCACTGAGGTATCACAAGGACCTTGGGTGAACAAAACCATCGCTTCCTGTCAGAACATGATTCACATGTAGTCTATAAACTGTTCTGTGCTCGTCGTGTGTCTTCATGGTGCAGCTTCAGAAAGATGACGAGGTTACTGTGAGAATAAAAAGAAAGTCTGTTTCTGTTTGAGGAGCCTTGATCTCTAATTTATTAATTATTGATATTTTCTTTACTGATGGAGAAATCCTGAAAGTGTCGAGTTTGGTTTGTAAGAAAAAGACAGAATAAAACTAAAAGATGTAAACTATCTAATTACATTTAACCTGATATATAATTATAACCATAATGACACAAAAAACATTTTTCTTAAAGTGAAATAAAAGTGAAGCTTTACTAAAACAGGATAACAAACTGAAACTGATGTGTTTATAAAAATCAATCAAATCAGATAAATGTTCATCTTCTCCGACTCAAACACAGCCAGTGACTCTCTTAAAGATGTCAGACACCTCAGGTTAGATTTGAATCTTTTATCCCTTCATTGTTTCAGATTTGATGAACTATGATTAAAGGAGTAGATCGATTTCTGTTTCTGAACCATTAACGATAAGCAGACATAAAAACTAAACTTAAAGCAGCTTTTCAGACGTATTCAAACTAAACTCCAGTTGAAACAAATGAAAAATATCAAAACGATAATAACCGCCGCCCGGTTAGAAATCAAGAATACAAATAACTTTATTTCAATCAGGAGAGACGAGTTAATGAATCAAAGATAAATATTGATTTGATGTGATTTTGAATTATTGTCAGAGAAGCTTTGGAGCTTGAACAGGAGGAGAGGGTGATCCAAGATGATCAGCTCATCAAGAAGCCTGATGAGGAGCAGCTGTGGCTTAGTGGGAGAGTCGGTCGTCTCTCAACCAGATCGTCGAGGGTTCGATCTCCAGCTTCTGCAGCAACATGTCTGATCGGGCCAGACACTTAACCCCAAGCTGCTCCTGCTACTTCGTTGGTATGAATGGATGAGTTCACACTGATGGACTCTTTACACAGCAGCCATATTTAAAAACAGCAGCAGCAATATGATTGGCTGACAATGAGGAAGTGGAGCTGTGTTATTGGATAGATGTGAGCAGGTGATTACAGGAGAGTGAGTGAGCATGAGGAGGAGGAGCAAAGTGAGCCAGGTAAAGAATATAAAATCAACAGAATCTGCAGGGTCACACAAAAGGTGACAGAAGATTAAACGTATCTGACAATAATAATAATAATAATGCATTATATTATAATTATAATAATTATTATAAAATTATTATCTTTATCCCAAATATTCTGAACAACACCACAGCGTTATAAAATCATACGACTGTAAATATTTTAAAGAACAGTGTTTGGTTAGTCTGCAGGTGTAAAAGTAAAGTGATGTCAGGAGGAGATTTTAGACTTTATGAAACATTATTTATGCTTTTTAAAAACAATCTGAACTTTATAATTTTATTAATTGATGATTTTAAACTTCTGTTTATTCCTCATTAACTGTTCAGAGTCCCTGAATGAGCATGATGGTTAGAAGCAGAGTTGATGTGATGAAGCCTTCCATGTGCTTTTATTCTGAAAGAACATCCGGCTCCAGTAAATATTTAAAAAATGCTCAACTGAAATCTGTTGGTTTGGTGCCACTCCACGCCCTGTCTCACTTCATTGGAAACTAAAGCGCTCTTTGTTTCTGTTCTGTTCTCATGGTGACTGCAGGACTGATCCTGGCAGTTTGTGGTCTTATCTTGAACCTTCAGACTCTCGATGTTGTTATCAGAGACGTACATGCTGACTCAGTTTAGATTATAAAAGACGAGCTCACAGAGCTCTGTGGATTTTTTATATGAGGTGCAGAAACTAGTCATCTATAGTTTTAAATGAGGTGTTGTAAAAACACCAACAGTATCACCAAGGGAACATGGAAAGTCCCTGACTTCTCCTCCCCCCCTCCTCCCAGCACTGCAGGATCCTGATGTCAGTGTGTAAACACGAGCAGATCACACCCATCCTGCACTCACTTCACTGCAGGCTCCCGTCTCACTCAGGATCAAATATAAAATCTCATTACTCCCCAAGTAATCCATTCAGTGCCCCTCCCTGCATCAAAGAACTGCCCACCACAAAAAGATTACCTGAGGGCCCCACAGACTGAGATCACCTGAGGGCCCCACAGACTGAGATCACCTGAGGGCCCCACAGACTGAGATCACCCAAAGTTTAAGACTAGTTGGACGACTATTCCATTCTTTAACAGCTCTAAAAGAAAAAACAGATTGTGCTAAAGCGGAGCCACGTTCAGGAATACTGAAATCTCTGAAGACCTGCTCATCAGCTCAGAGCGGAGTTTCACAAAGCACGTTTGTTTTGTTTTCATTTCATTCATCATTTCATCCATGACGGGTTTTTCCAATGTCAGCAGGTTAAACGAGTCGGCTCCTCGTCCATGGGGAGTTTGAAGGAAACCGGATCAGGTTTCAGCCGGAGAGGTTTGGGTCTGACCCTCGAGGTTAAAGTTTAAAGTTTATATAATAATATATGTGACATTGCAGAGACCCAAATTCCATTTACCCCCAGATTATTTATTCTAGGTGACCGATCAGTTCTGTTGGGAGGGGATAAACACATTAAAAGTTGGGTCCAAACTAGCATTATAATAGGCAGGCAGATTCTTCTCAGGAGATGGAAGACTGTGGGAGTGCCATCAACGCAAGAATGGGTTGTAGAAATGGCGAAAGTAGCAGCATTTGAAAAAATGTCTTATAAACGACTTGGTAAATTAGATCTGTATTATAGGAAGTAGGGCAAATACATATCCTTCTTAGAAGGCCCATGAAATGGGTTATACAGTGAATGGAGAGATGCAAATTCTGAGTGTTTGTGGACAATTGCGTACCAGCAGAGGTGTAAAGTAACGAATTACATTTACTCGCGTTACTGTAATTGAGTAGTTTTTTGCTGTACTTACTACTTTTTAAGTCGTTTTTAAAATCTGTACTTTTACTTAAGTAAGTTTTCTGTTAAGTATTGTAATAAGCTGTAACCGTTACTGAGTAAAAAAAATAGGCCTGCTATGAATGATTTTCCCTCATCGCACCAGAGAGACAGAGAGAGAGAGAGAGAGAGTGGTCAGACTGAGTGGACACAGTCTGACCATAGAAACAGGCCGTCACAGACAGAACTGGTTACCCAGAGAGGCCAGGCTGTGTTCACTGTGTCATCAGAATCTCACTTCCTCCTACACTGTGACATGTCTAAAGATTTAAAAGAGACTCTCTTTGATTACATTTATAATAAATATCCTGACTTTCTCCATCTCCCTGATCCTCAGAAGCTGCTCTATCTCTGTGGAGAGAAAAGTCTGTGTGCAGTACGAGCTGCTAAATATGTTCATGATTACACAAACTGAGACAAAATACACTTAATGTTTCATAGAAATACACTGCAAAAATAACTCATGTTATTGTTAATGTCTTTTATTCATATTTGTTGTATTTGTTTACTGTATATATTGTAATCATTTGTTGTTCAAAATGTTTTCTGTACTGCTTTGGCAACATAGATTGTTGATCTGTCATGCCAATAAAGCTCATTTGAATTGAATTGAGAGAGAGAGACAGAGGGAGAGAGAGGTAGAGGGAGAGAGAGAGAGAGAGAGAGAGAGAGGGAGAGAGAGGTAGAGGGAGAGAGAGAGAGAGAGAGAGGGAGAGGGAGAGAGAGAGAGAGCCTTTTCTTGGCTCGGTGTCACTTCATCTACTGCAGCACGGATAAGCTCCTCTACTACAGCGGGTCTACCTGCTGAAGGTGTTTGTAAACTGATGTCTTATTGTCTTGAGTCCAAGATGATTAAAATAAGTTGGCTGAGGATGCTTTTTCTCACTGCAGCGTTCGCGACTACAATCGCCGCTGCAGCTCCGAGCGATAAACACATTTAGTTCCGGAAGGTTTTTCACAATAAAAGTCCCTAATTGCCGTCTCTGTGATGTGCTTTTATTTTGAAGCAGCCGTATGCGGAAGTTGAGTGTTATAAGCTGCTGCAACTTAACACATCTCAGACGTGTGAAAATAAATACTTCAAACCAGATTCAGTTATAATGTATACTTTGTTGATCCCGCGAGGGGATTTTTTACACTCTGTCTAGTTAACATGCTACACAAACATAGGCCGAAATACACACACATGCACATGCACAAACAGGATCCTATGGACTAATGGAGAGGTTTCAGAGTGAGGGGGCTGCCCACAGTGGGCGCTACTGAGCTGCAGCAGTTCTCCATCCCTGCTGATAACAGCCCGGGGAAAGCCCTGCTTTCCCTTCCTGAGCCGGAGAACGGTTTGCCAGAACTTCCTTGAGGTGATCCGAAAGTCCTTCTCTGTAGCCTCCCCGAAATCCTCCCACACCTGAGGAAGACCCCGGAGAAACAAGAAGAAACAAATTGAGACTCTCAAGACAGTTCTGTCTTTGACCACTAGAGGTCAGCAGCAGTACACAGCCATAAAACTGACATTTAAGAATCTGACACTTGGATTTAAAAGTTCATGAAATGCATGTGATTAAGGTTAGATAGATAGATAGATAAATAGATACTTTATTGATCCCGAGGGAAATTCAAAGCATCCAGTAGCAGGTTACAAGACGTACATGACATGAAACATTTGTTACAAATTAAGCCGCAAAGAAATGCCGCAAAACCGCCCCCCCCCCATACATATATATTAACCCGATAAAAGATTTAAAGAATACCCCTAGATGAAAACAAACTTAAACTGTGCAATTAAAAATAGACTTATACAAGAAATGCACAGAACCCGTGCAGGGATAAAAATATATGTGTAATTTAAAGCAAGAACCTTTAAACAGTTGAGGGAAAAATCTGTAATTAGACCTGAAGATAAAAAAAATAAAAAAGTGTTGACCTTCTGAAGTTGTGTTGTTTATATTTGTACAGCAAGGTTTAAAAAAGCAGATAGTGCAGAGTTATCAAAAACAGACATTAAATTAAATAACAGGCAGTGCAAACATTAAATTAAAGGTGCTATTTAAGTAATTGAGGTGATCATTGAAGTGTCCAACTAGAGGCTGACTCTCTTGGGACAGCTGTGCAGATGGGAAATGGAAAAAGGAAGATTTAGTCCAAGTGTGTGTTTTCCCCCTGCCATAACCGTGAGGTGTTGTACAGACGTATGGACAGGGGGACAAAAGAGTTCTCAAGTCTGTCTGTGGAACAGGATTGTGACAGCAGTCTGCCACTGAACACACTCCTCTGCCTGCTGAAGGTGCTGTGCAGAGGGTGGTGGGTGTTGTCCATGACGGAGAGCATTCTGTTCAGGGTCCTTCTCTCTGCCACTGTCACTAGAGAGTCCAGCTCTGTGACCACCACAGAGCCAGCCTTCCTCACCAGTCTGTCCAGCCGTTCTGCATCCCTCTTCTTGCTGCTTCCTCCCCAGCACACCACAGTATAGAAGAGGACACTGGCCACCACGGACTGGTAAAACATCTGCAGCAGCTTCTTTACAGATGTTGAAGGACCCCAGCCTTCTCAGGAAGTACAGACAGCTCTGTCCCTTCCTGCAGATAGTGTCCATGTTTGATGACCAGTCCAGCCTGTCGTTCAACTGCAGCCCCAGGTACCCATGGGTCTTGACCACCTCCACGTTGACCCCCCCGATGGAAACAGGTTGGGGAAGTGGCTTGTTCCTTCGGAAGTCCACCACCATCTCGTTGGTCTTGGAGGTGTTCAGCTGCAGATGGTTTGAACTGCACCACGTCCCCTATCAGGCTCCTGTACTCCTCCTCCTGTCCATCCCTGACACAACCAACTATCACAGTGTCATCCGAGTATTTCTGCATGTGGCAGAGCTCAGAGTTATACTGGAAGTCAGAGGTATACAGGGTGAACAAGACAGGAGAGAGCACGGCCCCCTGTGGTGCTCCGATGCTGCTGACCACAGAGTCAGATGTGCAGTCCTTCAGTCTGACGTACTGTGGTCTCTCTGTGAGGTAGTCCGTGATCCGTCTCACCAGGTGCGAGTCCACCCTCATCTCGGTCAGCTTGTCTCTCAGTAGGAGGGGGTGGATGGTATTAAAGGCGCTAGAGAAATCAAAGAACATGATTCTCATCACGTCGCTCCCTTTGTCCAGATGAGAGTAAGCCCTGTGTAGTAGATAGAGGATGGCATCGTCCACGCCTACCTTCGCCTGGTAAGCAAACTGCAGTGGATCCTGGGCATGGTGGACCTGGGGTTAAAGGGTTACTGGGACTAGAAAAGTCCACCAAAGGACTAAAATACAGTTCAGTTCAGATTAAATACCAAATTTCCGTCTACTTATTACCATAGTGCAATACTAACTTTTGAAAAGGCTTCCACTTGAATTGTTTGTTTTGATGTACACTGAGCAACAAGTCATGATGGACAAAGTGTGAGGTGTTGTCTTCATGTCTGTTTGCCTTTTTGTTTGTTTGTCCCCTTCCATGATATTCATTAATCTTCCTGTTTTATTATTATCTTTAATTCATTTGTTGTTTGGACCACAAAATATCATTTCCCAGCGTTTACTTTATAAAGTGATGATAAAAAACAGAAACAATGCAAGTGATAGAGAGCAGACATCAGAACCATGGACAGAGTCAGAAATAAAATGTGAGACACAAATACATATTAGAAATAATCTGAAGAAATGTATTAAAACAGAGATGATTCTTTTTTCAAATGATTTGTTTCTGTGGGAGGAAACCGAAGTGCTCGGAGTAAACCCACACCACCCAGGACTCCATGTGGGCTCACATGTCGTCTATGCTTTCTATTATAACAGAATGAGATCTTTCTATTTTGTTCTGGAGGAAGTGAAAACTATATAGTTCTACTTTTCATATAGAGAATTATGTCATCTTACTGAAATTATTTGGGTTTATTACACTCTAAGATTTCATAATGTTTGTATTTTTAATGAAATTTTGTTTATCAAAATAAATATCTTTTTTTTAATTTACTCTCAGCTCCATCCAACCGTCTGCAGAGACTGGCTGCAGGACTCTTTCTTTACACTTTGGAGGATACGACAGCTTTGATGTGGCTGGAGGAACTTTCTGAGTCATGTGTTTCATAAATAAACATGTTATAATGTAGACAAGTATAAATTAGTCCCACCTGTGTATATTTGAGAACATTGCCTTTTACACGCTGAAGAAGAGCATCTGCTCGAAACGTCCTTGTGTCAAATAAAATAAAAATGTAGCTTGACGTTGAAAAGGAGTTGAGCATGTTTTCTCCATGATTTCTCAGACTGCAGACAGATACTATTGGATGGTTCTACTTTTAATGCTTTATTTTGAAGGGCTGAAAAACGAAAGTTACATTTTCAGCGACGCCATTTGGAGCATTAAGGTATGTGTGTCCGTGTTTTTCTTACCATATTTTATTAAGTTAAAGACTAAACAACATTGGAGAACAGTGTAAAAGTGAATCTTTGTTGTTTTAAAGTTAAAACTCTTCTGGTGTGAAATGTTATAAATCCTCTAATGATCACTAAATGAACACAGAGGATCCTGAGACACTCAGACTGTCTGACACTTTAGACTTTATGGAAATACATGAAAATAACCTCAAACTTCAGGGCAGACATAAGGACTACAACAAGAAGACTCATAGGGAGAAAGTGTTTAAGTTATTTCTAAACATGAAGTCTTCGTGACTTCCTGACTGTTGTTGACGAGTCTTGTAATCTTCCAGGAAATGGCTCCTCAACAAACATTTCTCTGGTCTCTGTGCACTTCATTATAGTTTGATGATAGATTGGTAAATGACACATTCAAATATAAAGTTTGGACAATGTTGATTGAAACTTTCAGTGCTGGAATGTTTCAAAATGCATTGTGGATTTTTGATAGAGAAATGTGAAAGTTGGAGAAATGTACACATTCAGTGGTATATGTTCATAACTCTATACATAACAAACTGTCCTCAGAGGAAATTTGGTCCCTGTAAAACTGTTGGAAGATAAAATGCTGTGCGAGAAGTTGTGGTGGAGGGCCCGCAACAGTGAAACACTCTCTGGTAACTTTTTAGCTCCAACAGTCTTCCAGGGACCCATTTTTACATTTGAATAAAGTTTGTGTATTCAGTTCAGAAAATATTACAAAGAATTGTTTCACCACTCCAACTTTCAACTTTCACTACCAAATCTACATTAACTCATTAACAGAAAATAAATTCCATACATCAAATAAAGAAAACAAAAATCAGGTGAACATAGAAATAGCTCAGGCAAGGCAAGAGACATTAAAAGAGCAAGACTTTAGATATATCCAAATCAAGTTTTTTGGCCTTTCTGTTCTATTTTCCATATATTTTAATGCTTTAAAGTAATTGACTAAATAACACAAAGACATAAAAAGAGGGGTTGATGTTTTTTTCATTTACAAGTATAAATTTACCCAAAATTATAACAAGGTTAACAATGTCTGAATATAATAGAGGATATCTTTATTAGAAAATGTAGGAATGTTATCAATCTTTAAAGACAACCAGCTGTGGATATCAGCCCAACATGTTTTACTGTATGAGCAGTCAACAAATAAATGTTCCAAGGTTCCTACCTCTGAGGAGCAAAAAGCACAGGCATCTACTTCAAAATGGAGTCTTTTGTGTAAAAAATCACAAACTGGGTCGATTGCACATGCAACTTTAAAATGTGTTTCTTTGAGCGTAGGAGTAACTGGACATGACAGATAAAAAGAAAAACACAATTTTCTCAAGGTGTCGTCAAAGTTACCAGAGCTAGTATTGAAGTCTCTTGTTTTTCTGTTTAAAGACTGTTTCAGCGTCTATCAAACAGATCAACTTCACCAACTTTTAAACAAGAAAGGTACACACAGAGAATATGACATGTTACTTTAGATCATTTGTTGTAAATTCTTCAAAGGTAAATAGGTATCCCTCTGTATTCAGTGAATGCCAATTTTTCTAACATCATATTTAAATCATTCCCATTTATTCAATGGGGATAAATAACTTTGTAGTTCGACCTTTTTGATTAAGGAGAGGGTCCTTTTGCAAAATCAGTTGCTTTTTAATACACTATTGTTACACTTCCAGATTAACGGCCCTTATTTTAGTATGTTGTTATTGTATTCACTACATAGAGTCATTACACAGTGATCAGTAAGAGAAGGACAGATATCACAGTCTGAGGACATATCGACTAGATTGCTCGTTATTAGCCAAAAGTCTATCCTAGAACACTGAGTTCGTCTGCTATTATTACTCCAAGTGTATTGTCTCTATCTGGGTTATTATAATTATATTATATCGTATCTTGACTCCAGCATCCTGATAATATCATATTCATGGTTTGGACTTCACACTGTTTTTACTCTGTGAAATATTAAACAGATTTATCATCATCAGGTAGTATTCATGTACACTTTGTCTTCAGTGAGAACATTTCTCTTTCTCTTCACAGATTCTCCTGCTGAACGTCTCCACAGGTCAAACTCTGACATGTGGTCCATACGAGTATGAGACACCTGGTGGATGCTGTCCTGTGTGTCCACCTGGTAATATCCAGTTCATAATTAACTTTATTTAATTTCCATTAATGTTTGAGACATTTTACACCTGGTAACAATCTGCATCTGTCCTGATGATGAAGATGGTGATGATGATGATGATGGTGATCTCTCTCTGACTGCAGGAAGCTGAAAACACTTTTCTCTGGGAGTGTGTTACCTGTCCTGGTTTGGAGTTACATTTCTCTTGGTCCTAAATCTGCGTTGGTTCAAACAGACGAGGAATCTGTGCTGGTCTTCTGTTACAGAGAGAATGAGACCTGGATCAGCTGCAGTGTTTCTGGTAAATGATCTTATTGAATTATCTGAGCACTGATTGAGGTTTTATATTTCTCCTCTTCAACATTTCTATCTGTGTAAATATTTGTTCTGAATGATTCTTCTTCACACAAACAGACAAACTTCAGATGTGAAGATTTGAACTCTTTCCCTCTTCTCTCTTCATGGACTGGATGAGGATTTTAGATTTCTCTCTGTATTCATGTACACTTTGTCTTCAGTGAGAACATTTCTCTTTCTCTTCACAGATTCTCCTGCTGAACGTCTCCACAGGTCAAACTCTGACATGTCCTCAAAAACAGTATCAGATAAATGATAGATGCTGTCCTATGTGTCCAGCTGGTAAGATCCTCATGAATGTTAAAGAATCTTTAATTAAAGTTTATCAGGTTAGTTTCAATGTCCCTATTTTAAATAAATAAACTGACACTAACTAAAAACATGCAAAAGCTGTTTAATATTTGTATTATTTTCAACATATACATTTAAAGATGATTTACCTTTACAGTTACCTTTAAACATATTCATTATATATTATCGTCCTCTGTTCCACTTACTGTCTTCTTGTTCCTCCTTTTCTCACCCAGACAGATTATTCTTCTTCATTTTCCTTTGGTGACTTTATTGGCAAGTTTAAGATTTCACAGGAACAATGCATTTACACTTGAAAGCGCTGTCGGGTGGGGCCCCCTGAGGGAGGTTGAGCCTCTGCTGTGTTTTAAAGTTTTTCAGACCTCCAGGGCCCCCTGCTGGTCGTCTGGGGCAACAAGCAGAGTACTGCCTTGTCTCTCTCTCTCCCTCTCTCTCTCTCTCTCTCTCTCTCTCTCTCTCTCTCTCTCCACTCTGACATAAGTTACTAAAGGAGAAGTTTCATGTTGTTGAAGCGTCCATGTGGAAAAAAAGACAACTCTGTCTCTTTAAAAGAAAAAAGAATAAAAAATGTCTTCTTGTTGTTTCAAACAGGAGGTTGTGTTCATGCAGACTGCACAGACTCTGGAAGTACTTTCTGTAAGCACTGCACTGAAGGAACCTTTATGGACCAGCCGACTTCCCGTACACGGTGCTACGACTGTAAAAGCTGTGATGAAGGTAGATCTCTGACATTATTATCAAACTAAATAAAGATCAGAACATGTTACTAAACAGTCATCACTGTAAAACCAGCTTTCTAACCTTCAGTTAGTTTGAGCCTCAAACACAGAGATGATCATCTGAGTACTTGTTATTTCCTTACACCAAACTGTTCTTTAGTAGAGCAGAAGTACAGTAGTTCATAAATAACCTCTGTGTTTGTGTCGACAGGTTCTGCTCTGAAGATGAAGACGTCGTGTACGATAAAATCAGACACAGTTTGTGAACCTCTGGAAGGATTTTACTGCTCAGACTCTAGAAAGGACGACTGTGTGGAAGCTAAGAAACACAGACGCTGTGAACCAGGAGAATACATCAGAGAACACGGTTAGTTAAACACATTTCACTTTTATTGGAAGTCTTTTCTGTCATAATCAGGATTATTTACAGACCACTGACAAAGAAGTCATTTCTTCTGTCTTATGAGTCACCATCTGAAGATTTTCTGAACTCTCTGGATCGTAATATTCCAACAAAAACGGTCCTGCTGCATCAGAACGAGTCCCAACCATCCAAATCTAGAGAAAGATTGAATCCAAACACATCACATAAATAAAGATCTACAGATTGATTCAAATTGTCCACCGCTGTTCCAGATTTCCTGCTGTATTTTCTGTGATGATTCATTTTTGTGAATGTTTTTTTAAAATTAGGATACTCAAAACTCTAACCTTTCGATTGGCACCCCATTTGGCAAATTAGGACCTTCCATTCAGTTCCCAGTCTATTACAGCCAATGAGATGAAAGGATTCTGTATTCTGATGAATCTATACCCAGCCAATTGCCGCCACTATGCTGACGACTGACGTTTCTTGTAGCCAATGACATTCTGAACACGAGGCTTTTTAAATTTGAATTTGAATTTATTTATTTAATAGGGACGATGCAATTTAACATAGTTTGAATACAGAGCATGAAACTGATGTGCTGCACAGAGAGCTTATAGCGATTGCTAATTTCCAACTCTTGTCTCTAGTTGGGCCTTTGATTAGCTGAAATGTGTTTGACCAACTGATAAGATAATTACATGACATCATTTTGTATATATGGTGATAGAGGGACTGTGTTCATGTCTAAAACAACCTCTGTGAAATATTCTCATGTGTTCTGTATTTCCTGCAGGAACTTCCTCCACAGACACCGTGTGCTCCACCTGCTCTGATGGAACATTTTCAGACGGGACGTTTCCATCTTGTCAGAAACACAAACAGTGAGTGAAGCTTCACATCACACATGGACTCTCCAGATGTTCCTGTAATAACTGTCCCTCTATCATTACAGATGTGAATCAGAGGGTCGAGAGCTGCTGAGAGCAGGAACTGAGACAGAGGACGCTCAGTGTGGAGGAAAAGTGTCACACAGGACTGCACTGATTATCTGTGGTGTTGTTGTTGTTGGTGTTGTGATGTTTTTAGTCTTTGTACTCGGAGTGTGTTATTTCAAACGGAGGAAGATTAAACATCAAAACTCAGGTAAGGTTTCCACTGTGACAATGAAACATGATCATGTTTATTTTATAGATATTATGGTCTGTCTCATCATTTATTTGATTTTTATTTCTAATGTTTTATTCCAGGAACCATAAAAGAAACACTCTCTCCCCAGGTATGTTTTAAACTCTCTTTACTCTCAATCTGTTTTATGTTCAATGATTTAATAAAGTCTCTCTTATTAATGTTTCCCGTACAGGAAGGTGTGAACCTTAAAGATCCAACCCTGAAGAGTCTGAAGTGAGATGACTCCAAAGAGTCGAAGCTGAGCCAGCAGAGCTTTGATTAAATGTTCTCTGACTGACTGAGATCAACTCTGTCCTGTTTTTACAGATTTACTAAATGTTTGATTTAAACTAAATCTCTTTTCTCGTCAGGGTGAGACGGTTCAGACTGAACTCCTGCAGAGTGAATCATCTTCAGGATCCTGTTCTGGTCCACCTGCTGGATCCTGACACACTGTTGAGATCTGTTTATATGTATATATGTGTTTATATGTATATCTGTTTTTATATCTGTTCCAGTTTTGTTTTTGAGACGATGATTGAACACAAACACTTTCATCAGCGATCCATCGGCTCTCTCACCATCAAGTTTAAATCTTTTAGAAATTAAAGATTGTCCCTTTAATTTCTTGGGTCGGCTGTGGCTCAGTGATGGTCGGTCGTCTCCCAAGTGAAAGGTCGGGGGTTCAATCCCCAGCTCCTGCAGCAACATGTTGATGTTTCTTTGGACAAAACATTTAACCCCAAATAACTCCCTCTGCTGCATCATCAGGGTGTGAATGTGTATAGATGAGTGTGAGCTGAGATGAGTTCAGATGTTTTTGATGATTTTTATGATTTTTTTATTTACTTTTGGGTTTGTAAAAAAGCCTTTGTTGCACTATATGTTAAAATAATTCATGTGATGTGTTTCTGTTAAACTCTTTATTTCTGATTAAACTACATGTATGACACGAGATGTCAGCGCTGTGTGAGGTTACATGTCCGGTAGACTCTTTATGTTTTTGATTCTGTTTTCAGAAAATAAATCAAGTTAATGTTTTAAAATATATTTTTATATCCTTTAGGCCAGGGGTGGGCAACTGGCAGCCCGGGGGCCACATGCGGCCCTCGTCAACCCTCAATGTGGCCCTCAGGTCAATTTTTATATATCAAAACATGAAGAAAACATGACAAAATCTGCCATAAACTATTTCCATAATAATATTTGATCACTGGCATATGTTGAGTTAAATTTGAGACATAATTGACTGTTATCGTTTTTGTATACTACAATTTGGCCCCCTGGCAGTCAGAATTAAATGAATGTGGCCCTTGCTGTGACCAAAGTTGCCCATCGCTGCTTTAGGTCAACTTGTTTTGGTCTCAGGAGGAGAGGTGCGTTGAAAATTGTTAATAAAGTTTCATTTGAAAAAAACTAAGGATGAGGCATATCCACAATTACGAAGGTAAGATCATTAATGTGAATGTTAGCATGTTTGTGTACTGGCATAATGTGTAGTAAGTGCTAACACTATGTGTTTCTATTTGTTTCTTTCTATCACTGTCACAATTTTCAATGTCAGTATGAAAGAAGGATTCCAGCGGAGAGATTAGCGTTAGAGCTGAGTGCTTCAGATCAATGAGGACAAAACAAAAGCCTCACAGTCTGAGTGTAAGGGAAAGTTATGCAGCAGGTTCATGACAGATTTCTGTTCATCAAATCAAGTTTCTGTGAGTCATATAGGTGCCACAAGTACTGCTAAAAGCTACTTATAAATATATACATAATTTGATAAACAATTCATAACATTACTGTGTGAAAATAGGCAATGGGATTCACAGAAACTAGATACTAACAGTCTGTGTTTTACCACTTCTCAATATTATGTGCTTCTTCTCATATTTATTAGTAAAGAGAGATTGAGATCAGATATTGTTTGGCTAAATGTATTGAGTTATTATCTTCCTTTTTCTATAATTGTTCCTTCTATAACACATTTTCATTAAGTATTTAAAGTTAAAATTGCACTTGCAGCAAGTACAGTATGTATTGTACAACATTGTAACAAATTTGTGTATTTTCCCAGATTGCACTAAGGGATACCCGTCCTGTGCAGCTACAAAGCTGCCAGTGTACCTGTGTGGCTGGTGCAGCCTTGTGCAACCATGTGGCAGCACTATTATACCAGACTGCACACTATTCTCAGCTCAACATCACCACTGTCCCCCCAGTGCACAGCTGCACAGAGACAGAACAGCAGTGGCATAAACCAAGAACCATGGTATGCTAACTTTATGACATACTGTGAGGTTATGTAAAGTTCTTTGTCCTTGTTTTTGGAAAAAACGTTTTTTTTGTCTAACTGCAGGGTGTTAAACCTGGTCCTGTAAATGAAATGGTCATCCTTTCAGCCAGACCCAAGGAAAGAAGACTTGCACAGGGAGTCATGATTGTTTCTGTAATTATTATCATTTGTGAAAACATTTGAGTTAAAAATCATACACAGACACAAGATCAAAACATGCACATTACCAACATATACATAGACATGAGGTAGCAGTTAAGAAAAAAAGGTGTAGCTCTTGTCCAACACAGAGTTCACATTATTTTACCAGAAGTGTAATGTGCCTTTATGCAGTGTTCGGTATAGTTAGGGTAAAGACTTTTTTAAATAAATGAATACATTGGTAGAGAGAAAATAAATGAATAAGCAAATAATTATTTGTCTTTTCCATAGGAGCAACTTATATAAAGGAGTCAGGGCGCGGTCACACTGGCCATCCGTACCGTGCCCAAGCACGCTTCAACCCTAAAGTCCAGTTCATTTGACCAGTGTGACCGCTCTGTATCATGCTCAGGCACGGTACACTTCCTTGGCTTTGGCACACTTCAGAGAGGTGTGCTTCAGCACGGTACACTTCATGCACGAGCACAAGCACGCGGGTAAACAACACTGACAGCCTTCATTCTGGAGAAATCCAGAGTTTGTATCTGACTAACATGACACAATATAAGACACAAAGTAGCTGTCATGTTCTCTGTGTTGTTCTGTGTGCGGCCGCGGGCTCGACTGCGCGTCTCTCTCTCTCTCTCTCTCTCTCTCGTGCTTTAATCGAGGTAATCGTGCTTTAGGCCCTTCATCAGTACATGCTGGGACCATGTACATGTTCTTTTGTCTGCACTGAACATCAGCAGCTCCACATGATGTCATTGGAAACATCCTTAGAAACAGCACATAAAATTGAATCTAGTACAAAAGAGCAGAGCTCCTGCATTGAGTGGCACCAATTAAGAAGATACAGAGTCACATCCTCCAAATTTAGAGAGATCTGTCACACCAGAAGTCACAGCTCTGCTGTAAATCTTGTTAAAAGGCTACTGAGACCCAGCCATCAGACTGCAGACAAGAGGAGGGGGCTTGAAATGGAGCCTGCAGCTGTAGAGGAGTACTGCAGAGCAAGGGATGTGAACCACTACCCTTGTGGGTTCCTCATCCACCCCGACGCACCATGGATGGGATCATCACCTGATGGTATTGTCTATGACCCACAGGGGCAACCAGTCTTTGGCCTCCTAGAAATTAAATACCCAAATGTAGTGATCTATGTGGACTGCCCTTATATAAAGATCAGTGAGGGCACACACACACTCAGAAAGTCCCATCCTTACTTTTGGCAAATCCAGGGCCAGATGCTGATTTCCGGTTTAGACTGGTGTGACTTTGTTGTCTATACGCAGGAAGACATGTTTATCCAGAGAATTCCCCGAGACAAGGAAACCACCATCTTTTTCTATGTGTACCTACCCACTTCCTTAGATAGCTAGACTGAAATTAGACTGCCAAGCAAAAATGCTCAGTAAGAAGCAAAGGCGTCAGCAGTGTGTTCTCCATGATGGATTCAATTTTAAATGTATGTTGTTGTTTTGCACTAGGTTCATTATTTGGTTATAATGTTTCCATTGTGCTTAAAAATGAAATGTTTTACACTTGTGAGAATGTATGTTTTGCAATACAATGTGATCGATAGCATGGGAGTGTTTCATGTATAAATGTCATTTCTAAAGAAAAGAAGGTAAGCAAAAGAAATCTGGGTCCAAGTTAAATTGGTCAAAGTGAATGTATTTCAACAAACCAATATTCAATGACTTCATCAACACCAAACAGATTTCATGTTAGTATATACAGATAATTAATATTTACAAATGAACATTTTGCCCTTAAAAGAATACAAAACAGATTTCAGTATCGTTAATTGGAACCACAGTGATCAGGATACTTGCGCGTGCCCGTCCTACATGAAAAGGGAGCAATGTGGATCACAAATCCTGATTCTCTCTGTGATTATCAATGGAGAATTTAAAGGAAAGCGCAACATTGTTTACACAACTTGAACCGCAAACCATCATTGACGAATATGAAAACTTCATTTAACAGCCAAATCAAACACCTCGGCATCAGCAAAGGCCAGACGAGCAGCTTGGCAAGCGATTGCAGACAAATTAAATGTGTAAGTGTAAAGAATATGCTAATTGGCTGTACACTGTTCCTGTCAAAATAAACAAATAAATAAAAGAAAAATCCTCAAAAGCAACAAATCAAGATTACAGCTGACCCTCTGCACCCCCTTTGCTCGTAGTATGAACTCTTGACTTCAGGGTGCAGGTACAGAATGCCCCGGATGAGGACTAAAAGAGGCATTACATCTTTAGTACCACACAGTATTCAGCTGCTTAATAAGCTTTGATTATACAGGATGAACTCGGCACTCTGCACTTTATTTCACTTGCTACTGAAATCACTCAGTTAATCATGCGATGCTTTACTGTGTTCTTGTTGTCTTGTAAATGTTTGTTTGTATAGTGTGTTTTATGCTCTCTGTGCAAGGCAGATTCCTCTAGGGGCAATAAAGGTTTCATTCAGTCATTGAAAAATGTCTGCAGTTCAGCTAGAGATACCAGAGAAGAAGTGAGACTTAATTATATAATTATAAATACCTTCAGAAACAATTTTGACTTTTTATGTTCTTGTTCCTCTTTTGAAGAGCGTAGGCAGACGCTACAGTGTCCCTCTGGCCCAAAAAACATTAAAAAAATGTATTTTGTTACTGTTGGGACAGACAATAAAGTTTATCTATCTATCTATAAAAAGATTTGACTAAATCAAAGTGTCTGATTCTTGAACAATAACATCAAACTATTGAATATCTGTGCTCTGCTGACCTCTGGTGGTCAAAAACAGAACTGTTTGAGTGTTATTTTAACTTCAACACTCTGAGCTAACAGTTCAAATATTTGTAAGTTAAAGGACAGTAAGAACTCTGAGGTCAAAGGTCAAAGGCTCAGTTCTGTTTCTGAAGTAAAGCTCTGTGTTTCATACTGAATATATCACCTGGAGGAAGAACTCTGAATACTGAACTCTGTCTCATCATCAATCTCATCTTTCATCTTTTCTTCAAACCTTTCTCTCCTTTGTGTCCTACATAAAAACATAAAACATAAAACAAACATTATCAAAAAAATAAAGTAAGACTTAAATTCAATTGAGCAACACAGATTAATAAGGGTTATAGAGGGAGAAAATATAAAAAAAATAAGTAGAGAGTATTGTTCACTGTGGATCAGGAGCGCCCTCTACTGGACAACCTTCATGATGACACCATATCTAAATGACCCTAATGGTGGTTTCTCCATTAAATATTTTGTAAAATGTTTTGTTTTTATATCAGCGCATTTATATAAAAAAATCACCCATCCATCCATCTATCTACATTTTCTTCCTTATCGAGGTCGGGTCGCTGAGGCAACAGGTGAAGTACGTCAACCCAGACTTCCTCCCCTTCAACATTTTCCAGCTCCTCCTGGAGGATTCTGAGGCGTTCCCAGGACTGAAAGGATATCCCTCCATTGAACTCTGGGTCTACCCCAGGGGGTTCTCCCGGTCGGGCATGCCCGAAAAACCTCCAAAGGGAGGTGTCCAGGAGACCCAATCAGACACCCGAAACAGAAAAAGCTCATTAATGAGCTTAACTGAAAAAGGGACTAGTGAGTTTTTGAAGCGGTTGTGTTTGCACAGAGGAACCCTGTACCTTCTCCCTGAGTTCAACAAAACATATTCAGAGTGCAATACATGGGAAGTGTCCAATAAAATGCCCTTGGCCTGTGTGATTGTGGCCTGCTCAAAAAGATCCTGGGGGGTAAGAGGGGCACACATTCCCATGATCTTGCCTGCTGTCTTAACCAGGCTGAGGATCTGAGCTTTAGATTTTACACCAAACACTCTTAGTCTCCTGAGAAAATGGAGGCACTTGCCACCTGTGTGGCACCGCCAGCTAAAATCCAGCTAAAATCATTGTCAGTATGCACCCCCAGGTATTTCTATGAGGTGACTTGTTCAATGCTGTGACCATGAATGGCCACAGGGCTCCGGTTTCCGACTGATCTGGGGTCCAGCAACATCTCAACAGTTTTACGAATGTTTACGTGCAGTTGATGAGCATCACACCAGTCCACAAAACTGTCCACAAAACTGTCCATAGCAGCTCTGTGGCTACTTGGGTTCGAATTATTTGTGAGTAGACTGAGGATGACAGTATCATCTGAGAATTTCACGACATATTTGTTTGGCTGGGTGCTAACACAGTTATTAGTATACAGAGTAAACAAGAAGGGTGAACTGACACATCCCTGTGGGGCCCCCGTGCTGCTTACTGCTGTTTCAGAGAAGACAGAATTAAATTTCACTTGTTGTGGCCTGTTTGAAAGAAAGGAGTCGTACCACTTGATTAAAAAAGGGTTCACATCTAGCTCAACTAGTTTTTTAAGAAGAATGTGTGGCTGGATTGAGTTAAAAGCTGAGCTAAAATCAATGAAAAGCAGTCTGGCATATGCAGCAGGGCTTATTGTTGAGATGGCGTCACTTGTGCTACGGATTTTTGTGTAAGCGAATTGGTAGGGGTCCAGGGATGGCTCCACCTCCGAGTGTAGCTCCTCTGTTATGAGTCTTTCCAGTGATTTCATAACATTTTAGGTGAGAGCCACAGGCCGGTAATCATTGTCCTCCTTGGGGCATGCTATTTTGGGAACTGGGATTATTATTGATTTTTTCCATAGATCTGGTACCGAGTGTGTATCCATGGAGAGCTGAAAGAGTTGATGCCAGGCTGGTGTAAGTTCCTCTGCAAATGTCTTTAAATAAAAAGGCGGACAGGTTGTCCGGCCCTGTTGCTTTGTTGGTGTGTATGGCTTTAAAAACCTTAGTAACAGAGTGTGGGTTAATTCAAATTCTGTGCTCGTTCACATTACAGATTAAATTCTCTAAAACTACACAACATTCCTTGTGATTGTCAGTTTCATAGCGCAGATAAAAGTTGTTAAGTTCATTTGCACGTGCAGTTTCGTTGTGTGCAGATAGGGGCTTCCTTTTTGTGTCCATGTTGGTCATTCCACGGATGGAGTCCCACAGTTTCTTTGAGTTGGATTGGGACAGTTCCTGTTCTGCTCGTTCCCTGTGCTGCAGCCGTGCCGCTCTCATCTGCTGGTTCAGGTCTTTTTGTGCAGCTCTGACTCCTGCAGTGTCTCCTGATGTGAAGGCGGACTTCTTCCTGTTGATGCATTCCTTTATATTTGATGAAAAACTGCTCTATCAAAGATCTTACTGAGTGCTGGTAACACGCTAATGGGACGACTGTTAGTCTCATCTCATCTTTTGTTTCTCTTAACATCACCATTAAAGGTGTTTCGCCTTCTGGATTCGATGGTTTCTTTAAAAGAAAGAATTTAAAGTGAGCGACATTTAATGATCTAACTGTGAAGCTGTTTGAGAGTAAAGAGATATAAAACATACCTGCTGAACTTTTTTCTTCTGTAAGACAACATGAAACAAATCATTGATGGTATCTATAATGAAACATGATCATGTTTTTATTGTCACATTATAAATTCTTACTTCTGTTTAGAAAACGTTTTATCTTCACTCTGTAACACCACGCTGTTAATACAAGCACGAGAACTAAAAGAACCACAACAACACCGACTATCAGTCCAGTCCAGTCTGATGGTATATCTCCACATTGAGCGTCCTCTGTCTCAGTTCCTGCTCTCAGCAGCAGCAGACCCTCTGATTCACATCTGTAATGATAGAGGGACAGTTATTACAGGAACATCTGGAGAGTCCATGTGTGATGTGAAGCTTCACTCACTGTTTGTGATTCTGACAAGATGTAAACGTCCCGTCTGAAAATGTTCCATCAGAGCAGGTGGAGCACATGGTGTCTGTGGAGGAAGTTCCTGCAGGAAATACACACAGTGACAGTTTTCAATATTAAACTAAATACATGATGAGATCTTTAAAGCAGAATCTCAGAAAGAAACACCTGAAAACATTTTTTAGTTTGAAGTCCAGATTAAAGCTTTAAATGCATGATCGATGAGCTGAAAATATACAGAAAGAACAATTTCACCTGATACCAAGAAAAAGTATCTTTCTAAACTTGATTAAATATCAATCTTTGATAACTTTTCATTTCATGTATGAAATGTTGCAGACATATCATCCATGCAGTCTAAAATATGAAGGAAATAAGTTCACTAATATTTGTGTCTGTAAATGAGAGAGAGAGAGATATTTGGTGTAAACACAGCATGTTGTGTGAACACCTGCAGTGTGATTTGATCAGATCAGCTGCTCCCTTTGACTATTTTCTGTGTAAACAAAACCAGCTCAAAGGAAAACATCTGAACCAATGAGAGATTCAGATTTAAGGTTTGCTCTAAAAACAAACAGGAAATACAGAGAACAACACTCCAGCTGCAGTTTCCTCATCAAGGACTCAGTAATAAAACTTCTGCCTTTAAATTAAAAAGGTAATAAAAACAACATAAACATTAATTTACCTGCTCCACATTCTCTGCAGGGATAACAAAGTTTGAATCCGTTCAGTCCATTATTGTAGGTCCCCTCTGTGCACAGCTGACAGGATGTAGTTTTGTCCTCCTCACAGTCTGTTTTAACTCGAGTCCCTGTTGAAAAGACAAACTTTAATGTCACACAATCAGGAAACAGACATTGTAGGATTTTATATCTGATAATGTTTGAAGATAAAGCATCGACTTCATTCCACTCGCTGTGGACGTGTTATGTGTTAAGACAACAAAAACCTCAAAACATCATAACTTTCATTCTAACTTTTTATTAAAAAGCTGCCATGAAATCAGACAAGTCAGGAAGAAACAGTCAGAGAAACATCCAGAGAAATCCTGGAGGGACAGACTGACGATCTTACCGATGGGACACATGGGACAGCACTCGTCTCCAAACACATATTCTGTTGGATGGCAGGTGAGGGTTTGATTTAGGAATATATTCATCATAAAAATCTGTGAAGAGAAAAAGAAACATCAGAAACATTCCTGTGGTGATGAAGCTGATCAGGAGTTTGAGGTTATCTTTAAACTGCTCTGAATGTGGGATGATGGAGGCTGCTGAAATAAGACTGCGGTGAAGCCAGCCGCTCCTCGAGTTTACATGGTGAAGTGAGCCGCCCCTAAATGTGAAGTGCTCACGTATTCTGATCTTTATGGTAAATGCTCCGGACTGCAGAGCGAGCAGGAGGAACAGACAGAGAGAGCGATGAAGTGAAGTGCTGAATGTCTAGGTCTTACCATAAAACTGACTATGAGATACAAGTGTATGAAACGGGAGTAAACAGAATACAGTACAGGGAATAGCTTCGGAGGTCGGGGAAGTTAGTGTGAGAATAATTCTGCGAGTCTGCGGTAACTTCCGTTTTTCAAAATAAGGTGTTCACCATTAAAAAAAAGTTTTCTTGGAGAAAACAATAATTATATATATTTTCTTACATAAGTAGACAATGATTCTGATATGGTTGGACTTAGTACTTCCTAGACTACATGCACCTGTACTATGAAGTACTTTTACTGTGTACTTTTTAAGAAATCCATTGTCAAAGTCCATAATAAAGCACTATAATGAGTAAAGTCAGAAAAAAGACTCATTATAGTGACAATGTATTGTAAAAAGTGAAGGTGCACAATTTAAACAAAGGAAGTGCATGTAAGTTGTATAAAAGAACTGAGCTTTATTACGGACTTTGACAAAGGATTTCTCCAAAAAAAATTCTCCAAGAAAACGTTTTTTTTTTTTAAATTGTGAACACCTTATTTTGAAAAACGGAAGTTACCGCAGACTCGCAGAATTATTCTGCGAAGCTATTCCCTGTACAGTGATCGGTTTACTCCCGTTTCATACACGTGTATCTCATAGCCAGTTTTATGGTAAGACCTAGACATTTAGCACTTTCAAAAAAAAGAAAAAAGGAGATTAATTAAAGGGCAAAATCGCTCTCTCTGTCTGTTCCTCCTGCTCGCTCTGCAGTCCGGAGCATTTACCATAAAGATCAGAATACGTGAGCACTTCAAATTTAGGGGCGGCTTACTTCACCATGTAAAAGCGAGGAGTAATATTTACAGTCTATGGGTGGACCCAAAAAATGCATACTGAATGACCACGAAAGTTCAGTATACTGAAACACCATACTGAATAGTACGTACTGCATACTGAACTGTGACAATTCAGAAAGGGCCCTGGTCTTCGCACAACATGCTTTCTCTCTCTGAATGAATTCATGCGCCATCTGGTGGCAGAACTTGTAACTTTAGCGTTTGATATTAATCTTATTTCCAGACACACATATTAGTGAACTTATTTCCTTTGGTTTGTTCAGAGCCTCTGATTGGTTCATATTTTAGACTGCATGGATGATATGTCTGCAATATTTCATACATGAAATGAAAAGTTATCAAAGATTGATATTTAATCAAGTTTAGAAAGATACTTTTTCTTGGTATCAGGTGAAATTGTTCTGTGAATAAGACTTTAATCTTTAATCTGGATTTCAGACTAAAAAATGTTTTCAGATGTTTCTTTCTGAGATTCTGCTTTAAAGATCTCATGTATTTAGTTTAATATTGAAAACTGTCACTGTGTGTATTTCCTGCAGGAACTTCCTCCACAGACACCGTGTGCTCCACCTGCTCTGATGGAACATTTTCAAATGGGACGTTTACATCTTGTCAGAATCACAAACAGTGAGTGAAGCTTCACATCACACATGGACTCTCCAGATGTTCCTGTAATAACTGTCCCTCTATCATTACAGATGTGAATCAGAGGGTCTGCTGCTGCTGAGAGCAGGAACTGAGACAGAGGACGCTCAGTGTGGAGATATACCATCAGACTGGACTGGACTGATAGTCGGTGTTGTTGTGGTTCTTTTAGTTCTCGTGCTTGTATTAACAGCATGGTTTTACAGAGAGAAGATAAAACGTTTTCTAAACAGAAGTAAGAATTTATAATGTGACAGTAAAAACATGATCATGTTTCATTATAGATACCATCAATGATTTGTTTCATGTTGTCTTGCAGAAAAAAGTTCAGCAGGAACTCCCGACAAGGTATGTTTTATATCTCTTTACTCTCAATCAGCTTCACAGTTAGATCATTAAATGTCGCTCACTTTCAATTTTTCCTTTTGAAGAAACAATCGAATCCAGAAGACAACTTGATGTTAAGAAGAAACAAAGATGAGGTGAGACTAACAGTCGTCCCATTAGCGTGTTACCAGCACTCAGTAAGATCTTTGATAGAGCAGTTTTTCATCAAATACAAAAATACCTTTCAGAGATTAACTTCATCAAATAATTCCAACATGCCTATAGTCTGTTAGACTGATGTCATCAATCACAAGCTTCTTCTTAAAAAGCTGGAGTGTTATTGATTGAGGAGCTATCAAAAAGATCACAGAGTCTCCTTTAATGGAAGCTACTCAGACTATGTGTCTGTGGGATGTGGTGTTCCTCAGGGAAACTGTCTCGGCCCCCTCCTGTTTTCCATCTTTACTAATGATTTACCTCTCGTACTAACAAATGCTAAATGAATTATGTACGCAGATGATAGTACAGTATATACATCAGCAACAACACCTGCTGATTGAACTGTTATCATGAACAAGGAGCTAGATACCACAGGAAGATGGATCCTGGAAAATAAGCTCAGACTGAACACATCCAAAACAAAGAGTTTAGTATTTGGTTCAAATCATTCTCTAAGACGCGAGCCGGAGATTCATCTCTTTATAAATAACAATGATTCAGCAAGTAAATGAAACTCAACTGTTGGGAATCACAAATTGTCCTGATCAAAACACAAACACACTACCGTCAATAAAATGGGAAGGTCAACAGCTGTAGTAAAATACCTTACTCCTGACTCAATGAAGCTTGCTCTGGGTACTCTAGTTCTTTCACAGCTTGATTATTTCCAGATAATTTGGGGAAATGCCACAAAAAAAGGTGGAAGCAGACTGCAGCTTGTACAGAACAAGGCGGCACGCCTGGTTCTTCAGTGTCTGTATAACACTAACATCAACATCATGCAAAGTCGTCTCAGCTGGCTGACAGTGGATCACATCTTCACTTCTACTTGCTACATGGAAACTTGAGCAGTTCAAAACGCCTTCATATCAATACAGTCAGAATTTAGAGTCACATGCATACGCCACCAGACGAGCAACAACGTACAGTCATATAGAGCAATGACAACATGGATGCTTCACCATTGTTCTTGACTAAATGAACACAAAAATCAATTTTTAAAGCAACCAAAGAAACACCTCGGGGCATCATATCTGTAAGATATGCAAAGAGGTGTTGGTCGTTTTTCGCTTTTTTTTAACCTTGTTTAAATACCTGTCTGGAGCTCTCGGGTACAGCTAATGGGGATCCTAACAAATAAACAGACTG